>NC_088411.1:8372392-8549892 GCF_034236695.1 Oncorhynchus nerka
TTGTTTAGATCATGACTAAATTAGTTCAGGAGTAAAATGTGGCTTAACAAATCACATAAATTACATGGACGGTGTGAAAAAATAGGGCAAGACCTTGGAACTAAAGTTCTATCTGACATTTTGGTCAAAATTGAGTTATTCACATAGAGATTCCCTTTAGGTGGTCCTTTTCATGTGAGATATGTCCGATTTTTCTTGAACTCCATTTACATTGAAAGAAAAATGTATAATCTGAAAGTTCTGTCTGAGCAAACATCTTTTAACTTGGTGCTATTAGGTTCTGTCTGCAATCCAATTCTACAATACTGGGTTGTCAGTAAAAAATAATTGTCTGTAAGGTGATATACAGAACATGGAAAGTATTTAGACCCCTTGACTTTTTTCACATGTTGTTACATTACAGCCTTATTCTAACATGGATTAAATTACATCTTTTCCTCATCAATCTACACACGATACCCCATAATGACAAAGCAAAAACAGGTTTTCAGACAAGTTTGCAAATGTATTAAAGGTAAAAAACAGTAATACCTTATTTACATAAGTATTCAGACCCTTTGCTATGAGACTCAAAATTGAGGTCAGGTGCATCCTGTTTCCATTGATCATCCTTGAGATGAGTCCATCTGTTATAAATTCAAATTATTGTAAATGATTTGGAAAGGCACATACCTACCTAAGGTCCCACAGTTGACAGTTCATGTCAGAGCAAAAACCAAGCCATGAGGTGGAAGGAATTGTCCATAGAGCTCTGAGACAGGATTGTGTTGAGCATTGAAGGTCTCCAAGGAGATAGTGGCCTCCATCATTCTTAAATGGAAGAATTGTGGAACTACCAAGACTATTTCTAGAGCTGGCCACCCAACCAAACTGAGCAATCGGGGGAGAAGGGCCTTGGTCAGGAGGTGACCAAGAACCCGTTGGTCAATATGAAGGAACTCCAGAGTTCCTCTGTGGAGATGGGAGAACCTTCCAGATGGACAACCATCTCTGCAGCACTCTACCAATCAGGCCTTTATGGTAGTGGCTAGATGGTAGCCACTCCTCAGTAAAAGGCACATGACAGCCCGCTTGGATTTTTCCAAAAGGCACCAAAAGGTTTCTCTGATCATGAGAAACAAGATTCTCTGGTCTGATGAAACCAAGAAAGAACTATTCGGCCTGAATGCCAAGCGTCACATCTGGAGGAAACCTGTCACCATTCCTGATGCATGGTGGTGGCAGCATCACGCTGTGGGGATGTTTTTCAGTGTCAGGGGCTGGGAGACTAGTCAGGATTGAGGGAAAGATGAATGGAGCATAGTACAGAGAGATCCTTGATGAAAACCTGCTCCAGAGCGCTCAGGAGCTCAGATTGTGGCGAAGGTTCACCTTCCAACAGGACAACCACCCTAAGCACACAGCCAAAACAACACAGGAGTGGCTTTGGGACAAGTCTCTGAATGTTATTGAGTGGCCCAGCAAGAGCCCGGACTTGAACCTGACCGAACATCTCTAGAGAGACCTGAAAAAAGCTGTGCAGCGACGCTCCCCGTCCAACCTGTCAGAGCTTGAGAGGATCTGCAGAGAAGAATGGGTGAAACTCCCCAGATACAAGTGTGCCAAGCTTGTAGCGTAAAAGGCTGTAATCTCTGCCAAAGGTGCTTCAACAAAGCACTGAGTAAAGCGTCTGAATACTTACGTAAATCTGATCTTTCTGTTTTATATTTTTATACATTTGCAAAAATGTCTAAAACCTGTTTTTAATTTGTCGTTATGGGGTATTGTGTGTAGATTGAAGAGCTGTAACTTAACAAAATGTGGAATAAGTTAATGGGTCTGAATACTTTCCAAATGCACTGTATTTATTGAGTCATGAAGAGGAAGACATCAATAAACAATTCTGAGCTCTGGGACTTGAATAATACCCATTATCTCAAAACCTTACATTTTGCATTTACTTTTTCAGAAGAATGGCCATAACGTAGCCACCCTCCCACCTCTAAAACAACATATTTACAAATGGCTTAGGATTTTGATACTCAGCACTTTAGGTACCTTTAAGGTGGGGGGACCTTACTGGGTTATGAAAGAAGAATGAACTACAAAACAGTTCTGAGATCTGCGATGTGAACACTTTGATGCTCAATATCTCAGATCTATGCTTTGTATACATAGAAACTTATAGTCCCAAGGTCTGAAGGGGATGACATGATTTTTTAATGACTACCCTTTCTTCTGTCCCCTGTACATACAACATCTGTAAGGTCCCTCAGTCAAGTATAGAATTTCA
Source organism: Oncorhynchus nerka (assembly GCF_034236695.1). Lineage (NCBI taxonomy): Eukaryota > Metazoa > Chordata > Actinopteri > Salmoniformes > Salmonidae > Oncorhynchus > Oncorhynchus nerka. The sequence continues at coordinate 8,374,665 of NC_088411.1, forward strand.
AGCACAGATTCAACTACAAAGACAAGGGAGGTTTTCAAAAGCCTCGTAAAGAAGGGCAGTGCTTGGTAGATGGGTAACAAAAACAATTAGACATTGAATATCTCTTTAAGCATGGTCAAGTTAATAATTATGAGACCGTGTCTGTGCCTCGACCTAGGTTGGGCAAAACTAAACATGGCGGTGTTCGCCTTAGCAATCTCACTAGGATAAAGACCACCTCCATTCCTGTCATTACTGAAAGAGATCATGATACCTCACTTCTCAAAATAGGGCTACTTAATGTTAGATCCCTTACTTCAAAGGCAATTATAGTCAATGAACTAATCACTGATCATAATCTTGATGTGATTGGCCTGACTGAAACATGGCTTAAGCCTGATGAATTTACTGTGTTAAATGAGGCCTCACCTCCTGGCTACACTAGTGAGCATATCCCCCGTGGAGGCGGAGGTGTTGCTAACATTTACGATAGCAAATTTCAATTTACAAAAAAAAATGACGTTTTCGTCTTTTGAGCTTCTAGTCATGAAATCTATGCAGCCTACTCAATCACTTTTTATAGCTACTGTTTACAGGCCTCCTGGGCCATATACAGCGTTTCTCACTGAGTTCCCTGAATTCCTATCGGACCTTGTAGTCATTGCAGATAATATTCTAATCTTTGGTGACTTTAATATTCACATGGAAAAGTCCACAGACCCACTCCAAAAAGGCTTTTGGAGCCATCATCGACTCAGTGGGTTTTGTCCAACATGTCTCTGGACCCACTCACTGTCACAGTCATACGCTGACCTAGTTTTGTCCCATGGAATAAATGTTGTGGATCTTAATGTTTTTCCTCATAATCCTGGACTATCGGACCACCATTTTATTACGTTTGCAATTGCAACAAATAATCTGCTCAGACCCCAACCAAGGAACATCAAAAGTCGTGCTATAAATTCACAGACAACACAAAGATTCCTTGATGCCCTTCCAGACTCCCTCTGCCTACCCAAGGACGCCAGAGGACAAAATCCGTTAACCACCTAACTGAGTATCTCAATTTAACCTTGCGCAATACCCTAGATGCAGTTGCACCCCTAAAAACTAAAAAAAAAATGTCTCATAAGAAACTAGCTCCTGGTACACAGAAAATACCCGAGCTCTGAAGCAAGCTTCCAGAAAATTGGAACGGAAATGGCGCCACACCAAACTGGAAGTCTTCCGACTAGCTTGGAAGGACGGTACCGTGCAGTACCGAAGAGCCCTTACTGCTGCTGATCATCCTATTTTTCTAACTTAATTGAGGAAAATAAGAACAATCCGAAATTCCTTTTTGATACTGTCTAAAGCTAACTAAAAAGCAGCATTCCCCAAGAGAGGATGACTTTCACTTTAGCAGTGATAAATTCATGAACTTCTTTGAGGAAAAGATTATGATTATTAGAAAGCAAATTACGGACTCCTCTTTAAACCTGCGTATTCCTCCAAACCTCAGTTGTCCTGAGTCTGCACAACTCTGCCAGGACCTAGGATCAAGAGAGACGCTCAAGTCTTTTAGTACTATATCTCTTGACACAATGATGAAAATAATCATGGCCTCTAAACCTTCAAGCTGCATACTGGACCCTATTCCAACTAAACTACTGAAAGAGCTGCTTCCTGTGCTTGGCCCTCCTATGTTGAACATAATAAACGGCTCTCTCTATCCACTGGATGTGTACCAAACTCACTAAAAGTGGCAGTAATAAAGCCTCTCTTGAAAAGCCAAACCTTGACCCAGAAAATATAAAAAACTATCGGCCTATATCGAATCTTCCATTCCTCTCAAAATTTTAGAGAAGGCTGTTGCGCAGCAACTCACTGCCTTCCTGAAGACAAACAATGTATACGAAATGCTTCAGTCTGGTTTTAGACCCCATCATAGCACTGAGACGGCACTTGTGAAGGTGGTAAATGACATTTAATGGCAACGGACCGAGGCTCTGCATCTGTCCTCGTGCTCCTAGACCTTAGTGCTGCTTTTGATACCATCGATCACCACATTCTTTTGGAGAGATTGGAAACCCAAATTGGTCTACACGGACATGTTCTGGCCTGGTTTAGATCTTATCTGTCGGAAAGATATCAGTTTGTCTCTGTGAATGGTTTGTCCTCTGACAAATCAACTGTAAATTTCGGTGTTCCTCAAGGTTCTGTTTTAGGACCACTATTGTTTTCACTATATATTTTACCTCTTGGGGATGTTATTCAAAACATAATGTAAACTTTCACTGCTATGCGGATGACACACAGCTGTACATTTCAATGAAACATGGTGAAGCCCCAAAATTGCCCTCGCTAGAAGCATGTGTTTCAGACATAAGGAAGTGGATGGCTGCAAAACTATTAAACTCGGACAAAACAGAGATGCTTGTTCTAGGTCCCAAGAAACAAAGAGATCTTCTGTTGAATCTGACAATTAATCTTAATGGTTGTACAGTCGTCTCAAATAAAACTGTGAAGGACCTCGGCGTTACTGACCCTGATCTCTCTTTTGAAGAACATATCAAGACCATTTCGAGGACAGCTTTTTTCCATCTACGTAACATTGCAAAAATCAGAAACTTTCTGTCCAAAAATGATGCAGAAAAATTAATCCATGCTTTTGTCACTTTAGGTTAGACTACTGCAATGCTCTATTTTCCGGCTACCCGGATAAAGCACTAAATAAACTTCAGTTAGTGCTGAAGTAGAATCCTGACTAGAACCAAAAATTTGATCATATTACTCCAGTGCTAGCCTCTCTACACTGGCTTCCTGTCAAAGCAAGGGCTGATTTCAAGGTTTTACTGCTAACCTACAAAGCATTACATGGGCTTGCTCCTACCTATCTCTCTGATTTGGTCCTGCCGTACATACCTACAGACGCTACGGTCACAAGACGCAGGCCTCCTAATTGTCCCTGAAAAGCAAACAGCTGGAGGCAGGGCTTTCTCCTATAGAGCTCCATTTTTATGGAACGGTCTGCCTACCCATGTCAGAGACGCAAACTCGGTCTCAACCTTTAAGTCTTTACTGAAGACTCATCTCTTCAGTGGGTCATATGATTGAGTGTAGTCTGCCCAGGAGTGGAAGGTGAACGGAAAGGCTCTGGAGCAACGAACCGCCCTTGCTGTCTCTGCCTGGCCGATTCCCCCTTTCCACTGGGATTCTCTGCCTCTACCCTGTTACGGGGCTGAGTCACTGGCTTACTGGGGCTCTCTCATGCCGTCCTGGGGGTGGTCACCTGGGTGGGTTGATTCAATGGGTTGGCGCCTCCCTTATGGCGGGAGATCTTTGTGGGCTATACTCGGCCTTGTCTCAGGATGGTAAGTTGGTGGTTGAAGATATCCCTCTAGTGGTGTGGGGGCTGTGCTTTGGCAAAGTGGGTGGGGTTATATCCTTCCTGTTTGGCCCTGTCCGGGTGTCCTCGGGTTGGGGCCACAGTGTCTCCTGACCCCTCCTGTCTCAGCCTCCAGTATTTATGCTGCATTAGTTTATGTGTCGGGGGCTGTTGTCCTATTCGGTTAAGTGTGCGTCTAATTCTCTCCTCCTCTCTTCTTTTCTCTCTCGGAGGACCTGAGCCCCAGACCATGCCCCAGGACTACCTGACATGATGACTCCTTGCTGTCCCCAGTCCAGTCAGTTTCAACTGGCCTGGGTAGGACCATGTCCCAGGACTACCTGACATGATGATGTTTGGCCATGCTGCTGCTCCAGTTTCAACTGGTTTGCCTTTTACTATTATTAAACCATGTGGGAACATTTGAACATCTTCAGCTGTTATAATCCACCCGGCACAGCCAGAAGAGGACTGGCCACTCCCACATAGCCTCAGTAAATGATGACTCCTTGGTCCCCAGTCCACCTGAGTCACTGTTCTGTTAATTAGACCATGCTGGTCATTTATGAACATTTGAACATCTTGGTCATGTTCTGTTATAACTCGTCCTATTTGACCTAAATGCAGCCCATGTTTGGTGCAAATCCCACACTTCACATCACGAAGTAACTGCCTCCTTATTTTCCAGCATCGTGGTGGCTGCATCATTATATGGGTAGGCTTGACATCGACAAAGACTGGGGAGTTTATCAGGTTAAAAAGAAATGTGACGGATTTAAGCACAGGGAAAATCCTAGAGGAAAACCTGCTTTGCACCAGACACTGGGAGATGAATTCACCTTTCAGCAGGACAATAACCTAAAACACAAGGCCAAATCTACACTGGAGTTGCTTACCAAGAAGACAGTGAATGTTCCCGAGTGGCAAAGTTACAGTTTTGACTTCAATCTGTTTGAAAATCAATAGCAAGACTTGAAAATGGCTGTCTAGCCATGATCCCCATCACCTCCTAGACAGACCTTAAAGAATTAAAACAGAAATAATAATGGGCAAATATTGCACAGTCCAGGCTTGCAAAGCTCTTCAAATCAAAAATCAAATTAAATGTTATTTGTCACATGCGCCGAATACAACAGGTGTAGTAGACCTTACAGTGAAATGCTTACTTACAAGCCCTTAATCAACAATGCAGTTTTATGAAAAAAAGTGTCAAAAAAGTATTTACTAAGATAATCTAAAGTAAAACATATAAATAGAAAAATATCAAATAACTAAGCAGCAACAATAAAATAACAGTAGCAGGCTATATACAGGGGGTACCGGTACAGAGTCTATGTGCGGGGCTACAGAGTCAATGTGTGTTAGTTGAGGTAATTGAGGTAATATGTACGTGTAGGTAGAGGTAAAGTGACTATGCATGGATAATAAACGAGTAGCAGCAGTGAGAGTAGCGGCCGTGTAAAAATGGGTGGGTGGGGTGGACAATGCAAATAGTCCGGGTAGCATCTTGATTTTGCTGTTCAGGAGTCTTATGGTTTGTGGGTAGAAGCTGTTAAGTAGCCTACAGTGCCAGTCACAAGTTTGGACACACCTACTCATTCCAGTTTTTCCTTTATTATTTACTATTTTCTGTAGAATAATAGTGAAGACATCAAATCTGAAATAACTCATATGGAATCAGTGGTGAAAAGTACTTAAGTTAAAATACTTTAAGTAGTTTTGGGGGGTATCTGTACATTACTATTTCTATTTTTGACTAATTTTACTTCACTACATTCCTAAAGAAAATTATGTACGTTTTACTCCATCCATTTTCCCTGACACCCAAAAGGTCTAGTTACATTTGGAATGCTTACCAGTACAGGAAAGATGTTTTTTGTATTAACAATTTAAAAATATAGTGATCCCAGAAAGCCAGATTGAGATGTGTAAATTAGACTTGCTTTCAGTCCTTATGTTACTGTAGCATAGGCTATGTTGCAGCAAAATTAGGCCTTTATCATAAGAAAAACAGTTACCATGATGAGATGATAGGTCTACATGCATTGTGAACTACACCCCATACTGAGATGGGCTGTCTGTCCGCACCATGAGCATTGATGATTGATCATGCAGAGAGTAGGCCGTAGAGAGGCCAGATTTAGACATCGCATATACAGTAATTTAACAGTTCCATTTCACGTCATGCTGTTGATATAAAGAATTTATTATAATTGAACATTTCTCACAGTTATTTATCCTGGGAAAAGGGAGTGATTTTGGGTGCTAGATCTCATTAAATCTCTGTAACTGAGTTCATGCTATTCAACCCTAGTGAGTATATAATGCGAACATCTAGCAACCCATAGGTTAGCAACACACATTTTAGGTAATTAGCAACTTTTTAACTTATTACAAATGTTTTGCAACTTTGCAACTACTTAGCATGTTATCTAACCCTTCCCCTAATCCTAACACTTTACCTAACTATTAAATTTAACCCTAACCTCTAGCTTAGCTAACGTTAGACACTTAGCTAGAATTGGTAACATATCACACATTTTTCAAATTCCTAACAATTGTACTTTTGCCAATTTGTAACATATTGTACGTTTTTCAAAATCGTAACAAATAATTATACGAATTGTAATTTGTATCATATCATACGAAATGGGTGATGGACATCCACAAATGAATACGTACCATACAAAGTGTAACATGTCATACTAAATTGAATGTCTCGGATTTACGTACATGATAAATACTCTGAGACCAGGTTGCCACGGTGGTCTGCAAACCCACAACCTTCTGGCCCACAGCCCTGTGTGCTATCAACATTCCCATGTTGCCATTTAATGCTTACAGGATGATTAACTATTTATAAAACTGCATATCTAAGGCTCTTGTCTGTCCAAGAAGTTAGGGTAAAAGGTAGACATGTTATCTGTTATCCACTTTGTCTTAGTTAATATTTTGGGTATATGGGAGGGCCACTTTTTTTTAAAGTAGGGTTTTAGGTTAAATATATTTTGCTGGAGGGAGGGCCATCCATTTTCATTTCAGAAAGGTTCCATTTCCTCCATGTAAGTCTTATCATAAATAACGTTCACTCCCTACAACATTCACATTTACTCCACTGTAACATACACTTTCGATATGGTGTAAGTGTTTTCTGAAATGAAGATGATTTAATTTTACCTGCTCATTGTAGTAGTTCTTGTCCCAGCACCGCTCTACAGTCTGACGGTATTCAGCACTCGGACTGAACATCTTGAGAACAGAAAAACATACCAGGACTTTCTACAATGACATAATTGAACTATTAAAACTCAAATAAGATATGTCATAGGATTTACCTGTGCAGATGTAGAAAGGGCACGCGGGATTTTATTGCTAAAATCCATGAATTATTTGAGGAAATGATAGATGGACTTTTGACAATAACTCAAAATAAAGATGAGTAATCGTAGCTAATTCGCAAATGTGTTCGTGCTTGGGTTGGCGCAAACTAATGTTTTTAGCTAACATTCTGACATTCTAGAGAAATCAAACATTCCATCTCCATAGAAATTGATTGTGAACATACTGTTATGGATTGTGCGTATTGTTGCGTAATACTGTAGGCTACAGGTTCGATAATAGTCAAACTGCGTGTGATAGGTGATGCGCTGCGCTCTCGTTCCTCACCCGTAAAAGCTAACGCAAAAATGCATGATGTCGATGATCAAATAACGAAAACATCAACATAGGAATAATTGTCAGCAAAATTAATTTTTGATTTGATTGACTGCTGCTTAATTAAAAATACAAACATGTATTTATTACCAAAACATCAAAGACAATGGCAATGGTTAAGCCTATAAATACAGTCTACATTTATTTACACCTGCAAATAGCCTACATCTATAATCTATTTTGAAATAACAATAATGAATGTGTTTGTTACAGTAATTTAATACACTGATGCACCGAACCACAACAGTGTTTGGTGAAATAGGCCTACATGTATTTCAGGAGAATGTTGCCAATTATATTTTAGCAGATTTTCGACTTTGGCTCAAAATCTGTGTATTGGGCTCAAGTGACACAAGGGACATTTTCCTTCATTATATCCCCTTCAAAGTATAAACATATCAAAGGAATTTCTGTAGCAAACTGGGGCCATTTTCTCAGCTGAGCTGCTTCAGGTCTTCTTGCCAGGTGATTTAACAGTCCTATTGTGAAGACAGAGATGACCATAGAGCACTGATATATGCTACATAGCTGTAGAGAACAGTCTTTAGCATACACCAGAGAGGCTAGGAGTTATTGTGGAGGACAGAGCAGCATATGTTATAAAGCATCAACAGAAGTGCATTGTAAACTTGAAACCCACCTCATTGCAAGCCAGGCACTGTCTGTGTGTGTGTGTGTGTGTGTGTCTGTGTCTGTCTGTCTGTGTGTGTGTGTGTGTGTGTGTGTGTGTGTGTGTGTGTGTGTGTGTGTGTGTGTGTGTGTGTGTGTGTGTGTGTGTGTGTGTGTGTGTGTGTGTGTGTGTGTGTGCGCGTGTGTGTGCGTGTTTGTGTGTGTGTGTGTGTGTGTGTGTGTGTGTGAGACATGCCTGAAAGAGCAGAAGAGGTATTGATCTTTTTTCACCGGTTTAGAAATGCACGTGTCTCATTTCTCGACTACGACTCATATAGTTGTATTACTTCAAGTCCATAATTGTTCAATTTTTGAGGAGGAGCTATCCCCAAATGTGGTTACTTTTCCTACAGTATGTGATTTTCAGGTCCAGATACTTCACCTTCTATATGCCGGCTACCATTTTATAAGTAACTGGTGGAATTATAGTGGACCACTAGATTACTCAACTTTATTTAGCAAAGTAATCAAGCTCAGTCAGGTTCGGTAACATTCAGTCCAAGTGAAGATGTGTTCATGTTCATTTCACTGATATTATCTATCACCTGTTATCAACATTACACTGTTTACATTTTTCCTATACCGCTGGCACACCGTTTACAGTAATATCCCACACGTTGTGTCACACAGTTCATATTCAATAGGGCTATTATTAACAACTGTGGCTGTCTTTGAAAATGAGGGACATTGACCCTCTCTTTTGTCACATAAACCATCTACAGTGTTTGCCATTGAGCGGGGTCGCAGTTAACTCCGTGAGTGGCCTCACCGTGAGAGGAGCACGGTCATGGGAGGCTTGGAGTAAACTATTGTTTTGGTTGTCCCACCCCATGTCAGGCAGTTGACCTATATTGCACCACCCAAGTGCTGTTTCCACAAGCACATCTGTCCCCAATCCGCAGCCAACCATCCACAACCGCCTGCCCCACTCGCTATTCACAGACAATGACTGGCTTTTGTGCTTTACACCATCTTACTACAGCAGATCTATTTTGAGACCGCCCTGAAGAACGACACATTTGTGAAACATGTATTTATTAGGTTGTTTAGCAAACTGTCTTCCCTCAAAATTGGGTGTATTGGTTGGCCTGAGTAAGGAATTGAAGATCACTGTCATTATTAGGAGAGAGTCTCAGTGATGGTCAATGGAGAGCCCACAGGGCTTAAAGGCCCAGTGCACTCAACATTCTGTAGTTTATATCATATATAGGTAGACTAGTGGTTAGAGCGTTGGGATAGTAACTAGAAGGTTGCTGGATTAAATCCCCGAGCCGACAAGGTAAAAATCTGTCTTTCTGCCCCTGAACCAGGCAGTTAATACACTGTTCCCTGGTAGGCCATCATTGTAGATAAGAATTTGTTTATTAACTGACTTGTCTAGTTAAATAAACAAAGTATTGTATAACAGCTGATGAAACTAACACAGTAAAAGCGTAAAACTTTTGACTTTCCATGGTGACATGGAAATAACAAAGAGAGGTCCAAATCTCTGCCAATAACAGTAAGTTTTCAGTTTTTCCCTCCCAACTCAGACCACTCTCAGACAGTCCTACCAAAATTATTGTTTGAGAAGTCGTTTTTGCTAAAAAAAGCTATTTTTTGGCCATTTTAATGGAAAGCTATTACAGTAAGGTAATTAATTGTTAAATTATTTGATATTGATATAATTAAATGGCTAAATTAGTCTTTTAAAGTAAGTGCTGCTGCTTAGACTTTGGACAAGGTGGTGATGCATTTTCAGTGTCAACCACAAGTGGGCGCTATATGACTACTGTGGTTCCTTTTTGAAGTACGAGAAACTGAGCTGTAATGGATTTGCTTTTCCATCACATCCCACAGACAATTCTCTCTGGTAGAATCGAATGTTTTTACAGTTTGTGTGCTAGTTATATTCCAATATTTGTTGTGCCATTTCTTTCAATTATGTACGTCAGTGTTGTTGGAACAGATCTGCATTTCAGGTGCTTACCCTGTCTGACCAGCGATAATTAGTAAGATATGCTCATAGTGCATATTGTTCTAGTCATTCTTTGCCATTCTTTGACGGTGTATTGTACTCTGCATAGAGCTAAAGTAGATCTGCGCCGTAAAAAGCTGGTGCGGTGGCCAGGTCAAGCTCTTCTGTGGTTCTCTCTGGAGTGTAGTTTAATGCATGTTTGGAACTGATTTATACAGCACACAGTCTGTTTCAACACATGGGAGAAACCCTGGCCTACACATGAGTACAGTTTAACAGTATCCACAGTAAACACCCGTCAGTAAATCAGCTCACAGCACAGGCAGAATCGATCCATGACTTACGTGTGTGTCTGTGTCTGTGTGAATTTGTATGCATGCTTTCATGTTTTTGTGTGTGTCTGTGTGTGTGTGTGTGTGTGTGTGTGTGTGTGTGTGTGTGTGTGTGTGTGTGTGTGTGTGTGTGTGTGTGTGTGCGCACAAGCACACAAACAAAACAGGATGTAGAAACATGTACCACTATTTGAATCATAGAATTGCTATGGGGTCTCCCGAGTGGCGCAGCAGTCTCAGTGCTCGAGGTGCATCTCAGTGCTCGAGGTGTCACTACAGACACCCTGGTTCGAATCCAGGCTGTATCACATCAGACCGTGATTGAGATTACCATAGAGCGGCGCAGAATTGGCCAAGCGTGGTCCAGGTTAGGCCGTCATTGTAAATAGGAATTTGTTCATAACTGACTTGCAATCTAAAAAATTATAATAAATGAGTAGAACATTCTAATTGACTTGTAAGCCAACTGGCTGGTGGTGAATTTTGATCTATTTCTGACTGAAATATTAAAACGTTATGGAATCGTCAATCAAACTATTTATATGACCTAAACTCCACTCATCCTGCCCATTAATACACAGTCTCGACCTATCTGCCTATACATAATGTATAGGTTAGATTGCGTAAACAGATCCGCCCTACAGTTTCGAACAGGGAGTAATAGTAATTAAAGTGTATGCGTTTCGTGCAAGCGGGGCAAAATCGTTTTGACTAACCAACCTGCCTCCCTTCCGCCCCTCGACCCTACACACTTTCCATCGCTTGCCTGCAAAGTAAACACAGCAAGCCATAGGAATGTTATCCCAAACCTACTAATTTGCCTTGATTACATTAATATTTTTCAGCTGGAATTGCCCTTTTCCCCTTCCTATTGCTCTTGTTTATTTTGTTCCCTTGCTCCTCTCCTTCTCCCCCCATGCATTGCTTTCTCTATTAGTGTACGATTAAGGATGATTAGCTGGCAGACAGATGCCCTGTAGTTCCGGTGGCGAGGGGAGGGTTGCGAGCAGGAGGGAGGAAGTTTGTGGGGGTGGATGCCGATGGGTTTGTAGTAGAGGGGTTGAGGGCAGGTTTTCAGTGATTGAGTGTTCTTGTCTCAGCTTGGTCTTCTTCCTGGGTCATTTGTTCTCACCAGGATGTACTTTCTTCCTCTCTCTCTCCCTCCCCTCCCTCTCCCTCTCCATCTCTTCCCCCTTGTCTATCTATCTATCTCTCTCTCTTTCTCTTTCTTTCTCTCTTTCTCTCTCCCCCTCTCTCTCTCTCTTTCTCCCTCTCCCCCCTCTCTCTCTCTCCTCTCTATCCCCCCCTCTCTCTTTCTCTCTCCCCCTCTCTCTCTCTTTCTCCCTCTCCCCCTCTCTATCCCCCTCTATCCCTCTTTCTCTCTCTCTCTCTCTCTCTCTCTCTCTCTCTCTCTCCTCTCTCTCTTTCTCTCTCTCCTCCTCCTCTCTATCCCCCTCTATCTACCCCCTCTCTCTCTTTTTCTTGCTCTCTCCATTTCTCTATCCCCCTCTATCTCTCTCTCTCTCTCTCTCGCTCTCTCTCTCACCCCCACCCCCTCTCTATCCCCCTCTATCTACCCCCCCTCTCTCTTTTTCTTGCTCTCTCCATTTCTCTATCCCCCTCTCTCCACCCTCTCTCTCTCTCTCTCTCTCTCTCTCTCTCTCTCTCTCTCTCTCCTCCACCCCTCTCTCTCTCTCTCTCTCTCTCTCTCTCTCTACCTCTCATGTTTCCGTACATCTTTGTTGTTTTTGCTTTACATCTGTTGAAGTGTCTGTGTTGGGTGTCCATAATGGGGTACGATGGAAGCATCTCAACTTGGCTCTAGGACATAGCAGGACATCCATTCCTGTCTTTGGATCATAACCCATAAGGCTTATGTTGGGAATCCATCCAGGGAAAGCACTTACTTCCACTTACTTCCCGAAAGCAGTGAGGTGTTACTACACAGAAACAGCATTGCAGAGCAGTAAAGAAATCACAGCCTGACATCTCGGATGTTAGGTTTACATGCGTCATGATTTTGTGAGGCAGTGAATCCCATAAACCTTATTGCTATTTATGTGCAATAAAAAGCTCCTCAGCCAGGCCAAGCTGGGCCAAAGGAACATATGAACAGGTGTTTGTCTGTTTCTTGAATCTGTTGCAGCTGTGACATGGCAAATGTACACACCTTTTTTTTCTCCATTGTTACTTAGGGCTTGGTCGTAATACCATACTGTGCTATGTAGCAGACATCACAGAAAACATGTGGCGTTCCTAACCTTGGACTTTCGATTGGGAACAACAGACCTATTTGTCCGGTGATTGTGTGTTCAGATACTAGAAAACCAGACAGATTGACAGTCAATGATTCTTGCAAGCCTCTTTTTTTTATCCCTTCTGTGAAATTGATTACGTGCAATACAGTGCCACTCAAATAATCATATTGTAATGAAGAACAAAAAAAATCTAAAAGGTCATTCTATGTATTCTCTACCACCTGCATGTACTGCCTATTTGATGTCTTAGAAACAACTCCTGTAAGCTTGTTGGTACACTTGTGGAGAGTGTCGTCTTTTTACATAGGCCTTGGCTTAAGAGCTCCTTTGTCTTTGATGAAGTGGGTCATGCTCACGGGGGAAAGGAGGGACCACCAGAAGAACGAGGAGAGCAAGGAGATGAAGTGTGTGGTTATTCTGTCAGGGCTGAGCAGCACGAGGCACCATGCCAACGGAAACTCTCCCTCGCTCGCTCTCTTTGTAACACACACGCATTGATGTGTGCTTTCTCTCTCTCACGCACGCACATACACACATTTTCCCCATGTGTGAGACAGTTTGTGCCTGGGTTTGTCCACAGAAATGATTTATTAAATAAACAGAATTATTCGCCTCGTAGACAAGCCTAAATATCAGTGTGGTAACCCTTCAAAGCTAACAATTTTCAACAATGGGCCCAATAACTTGGCCAGACCTTGCTGTAATATTGTCTAGAGAAGCAATTCATTAAACTACATTTTTTTTTTTTTTAAAGAAAACAAACTTCATGATAGCATCATAATCTATTGCGGTAACATTATAACTTTCCCATTGCAACCTGTGTAAACACTCCAGAATTATTATGCCTGTGTTTATAAAACATCATTATGTGTGAGACATAATGATTTTCTGTGTTTCTCCAGAACACACAACTGCGGTGGTCAGTGGTCACAAGGGAAGGGTGTACAGACACACATTGGCACCAGGAAAAAAGAGTTTCCTGGAAAAAGAGTGAGCAACTGAAGCCATCTATGAAATGACAAAATATGTCTACGTATTTCACATCCCTGTATACAATACAGTATTGTCACATTCCACGTTAATGGAATTACACTTTAAAATGTATGCCAAACCAAATCCATTGCTTTCAAAGTTTACACAGTAAATACAATTAAAAGCATTTTCTTGGAAAAACTGAGCAGATGCAACATTTTGTAACACAATTAGGTTAAAATATCCCTCCATTTTATTCTGTTACCAAACTTTGTATCTGCACAGTTCTTGCTTTAAACGGGTTATTTTAACAATTGAAAGTAGTCTTTGTGCATAGAGTTCTGTAGCTTGGTCAACTATGATATGTTTGGGGGAAAAAATGGATTCTCTAATACAGTTACCATGGAATTCCCCAGTGTTAAAGTAACTGTCCAGTTCTGTTAACTCATACCTAAATAATGTTGTTGACTCATCCTGTACTCGTATTTGTGGCCAAAGCATAAATTGGAGAAAAAAACACTTAAAAACCCCACCTCAAACAGACCGTTTAAAAAATGCTTGCTATTTCCTCATAGAGGATGATGTCATCCTCCTGAGGAGGATGAGCTGGCCAATCAGCGGTCTACTCACATGAATATATATACACCCACACCATTCTGTTGTGGGGGTACACACACACCATTCCAACATAACACAGAAAATCTACTTTTTAACACACTTAATTACACTTTTTGTCTTGACTATTTTACTCATATTGCAATTAATTATAGGTCATATTTAATAGAAATCTGTAAACACATTAAAGTTACTTTAAGAGTACAGTACATAGCAGAATTGCACTATATGGAACCCCATTCTATCCCACTTATGTCTCTCTAGCCCTAGGCATGTTCAACCTGGTCTCAGAGCATTTCATATAATTCAGTACGTAAATCTGGGCCACTCCATACATTATGTTACGATTCGTATGGTATGTATTATTTTGTGTATGTCCATCAGCCATTTCATTACAAATTAGTCCATCAGCCATTTCATTACAAATTACTATTTGTATTATATGTTACAATTTGCTAAATGTACAATATGTTACGCATTCTAGCTAGGTGGCTAACGTTAGCTAGCTGGTTAATGTTAGCTAGGCTAGGGGTTAGGTTTAGGGGTTAGGGTTAAGGTTAGGGTTCAGTTTAGGGGAAGGGTTAGCTAACATGCTAAGTAGTTGCAAAATAGCTTTTTTTTTAAGTAGACGTATTTGAAATGTTGCCCTTGATGAGACTCAAATTCACACCCTTTGGGTTGCTAGACATTCACTTTATATATTCACCCAACCACCCTACTTTCATTTTTGACTTAAATAACCATTTGTCTTATGTAACCATACCAAACGTAACATATCATACTAACTTCAGTGTCACGGATTTACATTTACTATGTTACATCTAGTCTATGAGATCAGGCTGTACTGTGTCAGATACAAGACTGCATGAGGCATGGGGCTGGTTTGGCCCATGTGTGTTTATGTAGTCTGCGTGTGCTCTGCGTGTGGAGGTGCATTCACAGCAAGCCTATGGGGGATTTGCCCATTGAGCCAAATCGTGGCACACTTATCTCTTCCAGCTCTTTATCTCCACGACCCCTAATTGCTGACTTCCAATCACACTGTTTATGCTCTGATAGAGGGAGGATTTTTTTCCCTTCCACATCCAGTTTGTTCACTCAGACTTCCCTTCCTAACCTCCACCCACCCTCTGCCCTCACTGGCTACCTAGACCTGAGGGGAAATGAAACCATTGACTTCTTTAGAATAGATGGTTACAATAAGAGGAGGAACTACTTATGTAGATCAAGAGGATGCCAGTGTTTGATGAGAAAAGAAGATGTATCTCTGATGGTATGCATGTGTTTACTCCCGAAATAGCTAGGCTCTTTTGGTGTTCATAGGCTTCCTCTGAAAAAGATGATCTCTCCTTCTTGTTGTGTATTGATTTGCCTCATTATTTCTTCATTGTGCCCTTGATGAAGAAGAGTCCCCATATACAGGTAACTGCCAAAATAAAGGAAACGCGTGAGTAAACGAGGGATACAAAGTATATTGAATGGTTCCCGAGTTTTTATAAGCAATCAACATCCCATCATTCTTAGGGTCATAAATAAAAATGAAGAGTTGCCCATTATTTTGGCTACCATGGCTAGAAGAGATCTCAGTGACTTTGAAAGAGGGGTCTCAATGGAGCATAAGTGGTTTAGAGTGTGTATGTGTGTGTGTGTGGGGGGGGGGGGGGGGGTCTCAGTCACCTGATCTCAACCTAATTGAACACTTATGGGAGATTCTGGAGCAGCGCCTGAGGCAGTGTTTTCCACCACCATCAACAAAACACCAAATTATGGAAATTCTAGTGGACCAATGGTGTCGCATCCCTCCAATAGAGTTCCAGACACTTTGCAAAATCTATGCCAAGGCACATTGAAGCTGTTCTGGCATCTTGTGGTGACTCAACGCCCTATTAAGACACTTTGTGCTGGTGTTTCTTTTATTTTGGCAGTTACCTGTATACACTCCATGAAAGATCAGCCATGAAATATTGTCCATAACATTTATTTGACAGGCTTTTCCCTCCAACACATGATCCAGTCCCAAGCCAGCAGGCCTTGGCGGTCTGTGGTAAGGAATCCGCCAATGTTGTGTTGTGGTGAACCAACACGCCACCACCTCAAAGCAGCCTAAATCAACGCAAACCATCTTGAACTAATTCTCTGTTTGAGGAGGGTTGTGGATGGGGAAGGGGAAGGGGAATACCATAATCTAGTGGATGAATTACGTTCTCATGGTTCTGGTCTTCATAACCTGGACTTGACTTTGTTGGTAGACCACAGCAACCAGAGCTTCAGTTTCAGCCCTAACATCTGAACAGAGCACTAAATCCTAATTTATCTTGACTGTAACTCGACCACCTTCAAAATGGAACATGTTTCAGATACTGAAGGGTAGAAATGTGCTTCAGCGCTCACAGCTGGTTGATATGTGGTAACAGAGGGGGGGAAACACACAATGGAAGGGCGTTTTTGCATCATTTGGAGGATGAGAGAAAGTGGTGGTGGTGGCGATGGGCGTTTGGCCCATCCCGTGGAACAGTTGAGCTCACTGCGTTCTCACTGCTGAGTGTGATTAGCCAAACTGGAGCAGGACCAGGCTAGCTAGCTCTAATGAAGCCGGCTCTCATCTGTCAGTGTGTGAGTGTGAGTGTGAGTGTGAGTGTGAGTGTGAGTGTTAGTGAGAGAGTGAGTGTGAGTGTGAGAGTGTGAGAGAGTGAGAGAGTGAGAGAGTGAGAGCGTGAGTGTGTGTGTGTGTGTGTGTGTGTGTGAGAGAGAGAGAGAGAGAGAGAGAGAGAGAGAGAGAATAACAACGTGAAGTGGGATCAGTCTGACTGCCATTCGAAATTAAAACTGAAGCGATGTGTGACCCAGCACCATGGTTTCAGAGTTACACCCAAAACAAACAAACAAAAGAGCTTTGGTCGTGTGTGTGTGTGTGTGTGTGTGTGTGTGTGTGTGTGTGTGTGTGTGTGTGTGTGTGTGTGTGTGTGTGTGTGTGTGTGTGTGTGTGCGTGTGTGTGCGTGTGTGCGTGTGTGCTGTGTGTGACAGATATCCAACGGGGATCCTATCATCTTACTGTGCATGTGTGCGCACACACACACCCACATATACGATACGCACACAACATTTTGATGGATGGATTTCCCCTCTCCAAAACTGAGACAGGGCTTAGAGGAATCCTCTGGTGGCTTCATTCACCAGACTCACATGGAAACCAGCTCGCCAAATACCTAACACTGAACATCATGTTCCATTGGTTCCATACAGCCAATGATATTAGGGTTTCTTGGAAACTCAGGTAAAAAGGTGACTGTCAGGAGTCAGGACTGGCTGTGTTATTGGAAAGTGGGTGGTGGCCATAACAAATAGAATCTCTATTGTGGTGAGACATGTTTTTTAAATGACTAACGTTAAATGAACTACGTTACGTTAAATGAACGACAAAAGTTGCCAACCTTCAGTTGTGCTTGTCTGCTATCGACGTATACAATAGTTTGTGTGTGTTCACCTTCTCTACAGATCTCACGAAAGTTATTTTATCTTATGTGCATTTGGATGGGGTTCAAGTATACTACACACGCTAGCCGCGTATATGTGAATGAAAACCATTTTTGTTTTTATCTTTATTTATGCTCAGGGGAGGCAATGGGACTCTCCATTCACTCCGTATTTTTGTCACCTAAGGCTTCGGGGGGTTAGCTCATATGGAAAGCTGATTCCAGAGGTTGCTTCATCTCACATGGTTTCAATCGCAGTGTCCTGGAGACCTGTGGCTCCACGGCAGACCCTCTCCCTGGGACTCTGTGGCCTAGGGCAGGCCTGGGTACAGGGGAACAGCAGAGGAGAGGAGGGGAGAGGAGAGGAGAGGAGAGAGGAGAGAGGTGCTGCGCTGTAAATGAGTCTTCACACACCTCTGTGCTGAACTTGTCAGCTCCCTCAGTACCTCACCCTCATTCCTTCCATATGTTTTTATTAAGTCTTGAAAAATGACATGCTGAATCATTGGGGAAGTTTCGCCTTTCACTTTTCCCTCTGACACGATGGTTCACGCACCAAATCCCTGTATTCTCCAGGCAGCATTCAGTCCCGTCAATGTCCGTCGTTGCTGAAGCAGCATTTGACAAATGCAACTTTTCATTTGGAGCGAAATATTCAGCATTCAAGACATTGGCAAGAAAAAGAAAATTAGCCTTGTTTGTTTTCATTTCGCGTCCAAAGCAGTAGGGAAAAGAACGAGGTAGGGGAATGTTTCAAGTAGCGCATAACTTTAGCAAAGAGCTTTTCTCCTCTTCACAGTTGGATTCAGTGGTGGGATCTGTGGAGGAGCTGTGTGTTCACATGGATCCCGTGGAGAGGAGAGGAGGGACAAGGTCACTCCAGGTCAACGACAGGCACTACAGGAGGATGTGCTGGTGGTGGTGCAGTCTAACCTCACCATGTCTGCTGATACGGGCCCACAGAACACATCTGTCAGTAGAGCTGGTCCTATAGGCACTGACAGACAAATCTCCCAGGAACTACTGTGTAAAATACAAAACAGAGGGCGCTACTGCTATGGGAAGTGGGTACATTGTCCATTGCCCATGCTAATAGAATGCAGGCTAGCTTCCACACCTTTTTTTTTCATTCTCACACAGGTCAGGAGTGTTATTTGGGTTATCATTCAGTCAGATTTATAAACAAAACTTCTTCATTATGGGAAAAGGAGCTGGGTTTCAGTGTGTCTTCCGAGTATTGTGAGTGTGTTTGACTGTAGTATAGATTAGTATCATGAAATGTATCAACAATTCCCTCTTGAATCAGCATTGCAACAATGGCATCCAATGTCTATTACGGAATGAAGTGGGTTTCATCAATTAAAGTGAAGGACGAGGAAGCATTAGAGCCGAGAAAATGTCAAATAAAAAAACACTGTACCCGTAGGCATGGAGTCGTGGTATGTACCAGCACTAGACTCCTGCTGTACTATGTACTGTTTAAGTATGATGACAGACCGGCTCTGGTCTGGTCTAGTGGCTACAGCACCGTGATAAGATCTCCTCCAGAGCTGCATTCTACAACAAACAAGGGCCCCCATAAATGATTGGGGAGATTTCCTCAACCCTGGCTGCAGACATAAACACTGGCCCTCATGGATGGACTGAGACTAGGGGAAATGTAGATCTACCACCACCATTAGTCCAATTAGGATTCAATGCCTATGAATCCACTGGGCTTTCCTTGTTTCAGTTGTTTGCCAGAGTGGGGAAAGGGGGGCAAAAGTACACTACAGTTACACGAATGGCAACAAAGGAAGAAGCTTGTGTAACCGACCACTCAGGAGAAGAATTCCCCCTCATCTGAGCAGATTCTTTGCTTTCCTTCTAAGTCGGGCCGGCGAGGTAGAGTTGCAGGGCGAACTCTCAGATTCCAAGGGGCACTGATGTTGTGTTGGGTACTGCCACTTCTGACAAGGATCACCCTGACTTAGCAGAGATAAGACATCTCGGCCCTCTCCTTATTTGGCCAGGTGTGTTCTGCGTCCAGGTTCACTGCAATTGGTTGCCACAGTGTCTTTGACTCTGTTGGCTGGCTGGGCTTTAATGATATACAGAGTGGGTTAGATCAAGACTCAGGTCCTCGGGCTGTTTGTGTCCTGTCACTTTGACTTTGGTTTAGCATCAGATACACAGTATCTTCCTAGTCCAGAACGGCTCATTTTCCAACACTTACGAAAGAGAGATGCACGTTTCTCTTGATGTCGTGTGGCTCTCCCAGCTTTGACAATGGTCACGTTTTAATGTTTGGATGCCTGATGAAGACCTAAGGGTCGAAACGTTGTTATAAATATCACCAGGGAGCATGAGAAGCAGTGTGCGGCGTTTTCCTTTCTGTTTTCCATGAGTTTACCTATGACTCCAGCGTCTACGGAAAGTACCTGGATGTGAGTATGTTCTTTTGTACACGTTTAAAGGTTCCCAGACTACGGCAGCAGAGTCCCAACTGCATCCATTAGAAGCACAGACACAATTGAAATAATTATGGGGGGAAGGAGCACAGGAATTTCAGGGATCATTCTATCCAATACCATCCAGTAACTGAGTTGTACTTTCTGTTAGTCACTGTTAGTTACTGTTACATGTTGTGTAAGACTGTAGGTGAAACAGTTTTTACCGGTAGGCCTATTTTGTTAAAGAATAATAGAAAATCATTATGAAATAATAGTAACATTATTTGGGTAATCCATCTGTATTTGCTTTACTGACTATCGGTAACATTTCAACTAACTATCTACTAACCCTAGTCCCTAGCTCTGACCATAACCTTAACCTTTATACTAACCCTTATTCCAAACCTAACCCTAACCGTAACCTTAGCAAGCAGTTGCTCATCAACAGATATTTCTACCTAGAGCATCTACAGACGAACACTCCAAATAAAGTGTGACCGAAATCTTACATTTCTCTTATTGATTTAACCTTCATTTCACCCAGAACGTCCCAGAATCTCTTTTGAAATAGAAATCTGGACAATAAAAATGTAAAAAGTACAAAATTAAAACATACAATACAAACAGCACAATCAACACAACACCATGAGTTAATCTGGCCTTGCTACTTTTGATAAGCCACATTCGTTTAACAACGAGGATGATAAAGTGTACTAAAGCCCTGAAGTCAAACACTTAGGACTTCCAAACATACTGCAAGTCATACAGATGTGTGGGGTGGGGTATGTCATGTCATAAACATAACCGCAAACATAAAGTGTCATGTGAATATTTAACAACAACGTAAGAATGCAGTGTCTTTAGAAGTCTAGCTAAAGCAAAACCGACACTTGCAATGAACTTCAAGGCACCTCGCTCTCTCTCGCCCCACCAGTTTCTGTGAAGATGCTTACCCTGTGGCCTCATTATTTTACAAAGAAAAAAAAGCTGAAGCCATGTTCTTTGTTTCATAAAGTACTCTGGTTTTTAAGGGGGTGTTATGGTTTGCAGATGTCACACTGCATAGCATTTGGTCCGAGTCATTCCCTGTGCTCTTACAGCTGAACCTATCCTCTGAAGCGTCAGGACGAGAGATTTTTAAAGGCAGCCAGTGGAAGAGCAAGGCTCCACAGAAATTCAGCTAGAGTGGTCATCTCTGCGTGGGGTGAAAACACAAAACTCATACACGTGGACATAGATGTAGAGACACATGTATGCACAGACAGAAACAGATACGCACATGTATGCAGATATGTATGCGCATGAATAAACACACACGTTGCTAACCCACCAATCGTAGAAACAGAAGACCTGCTCAGGGATCTCTCGGACCACATGGGATGATGTCTCCTGCAAGCTTATCACATCATTCCTTACACTCCACTTGTATTCAGAGAGACAGCTGCTGGGAGATATATTATGCTAACGACATAGACCTCCAACTACATGAAAATCTGATGGAAATGTCTGCTGTCAGACTCATGAACCAGAAACCCCTTCCACCCCCCAATGGAGCCCCCTTCCGTGCCTCTGCTCCCCGCTTCCCTGCCACACATTTCTGGCTCCAAGACTGATGGATTGGCGTCTTGGTCCCTGGGCCGGAGGCTAGCAGAGGGGGGCCACTCAGTGATGTGAAAAAGTAGTCCCATCTGCACATAGACTTCCATTATTCTCCTCATGAAGGGAAAGCAAATGTCCGTGCATCACTTCATTATAAATGACTCTGATTTTGAGGAGCGCTTAGGCAGAATACCAAGCCAGGCAGGCCGTATCCTTGGGACTGCAAACCAATATTGGACCACAACACAGGGGCGGATGTTCACCGGATATTAGGCTCCGCCATGGACACCTCTGTGGAGAATGGGTGATTGATGAGCATTAGTATGAGCGTGTGTGTGTGTGTGTGTGTGTGTGTGTGTGTGTGTGTGTGTGTGTGTGTGAGAGAGAGAGAGTACATGTCTCTGCAGTGTGTGTTTTTGCACAAGGATTTGTTTGTCTACTGCCTAAGTGTGTGCGAGTATGTATACTCTAAGTGTGCCTGTGTATTGGCAAAGAAAATAGCATGCATGTCTGTGCTTTGGACCTGCGCCAATCACAGTGATGCGTATCGTTACTCTAGGCTGGTGTACTTTTGCCCTCACAGTCATTATCAGAGCTCTGTAAATAGCAACCCGCTGCGCCAGTGAAAGGAAACGGCCCTTCTCCAATCAGCCTCATCAGTAGTTTCACTAATGGCTTCCTAAAACGCCACACAGATCATATTTTTCATGATGCATTGCCTTTTCCGCTCGAGATCCAAGGCCCTCAGATATGATTAATCACCAGATCACCTACGGTTCTATCATAACGAGCTACTGACGACATATTTCCATATGCTTTGATTCCTTTTAAGTGGAATTGCAGTGGTTCTGTTGACATATTCTCTTCACACCAATGATTTACATCTAACTAGTGACCCAAGGTTCACCGCTGTGACTCAGCCAATCCCGAGTGGGTTCGGTATACTGGTTATGTTACAGTTTCCTGCTCTGTGGAGGTGAACGTAAGAGCGTAAGGATGAAGATGCTATCAGAGTGGTTGAATTCAGTGTGCCTTCTCTACTTTGTAAGACCCCCAGGACTAGGCTATAACATTGAGATTCTCCAGTTCAATGTTCCTTCCCCTCATCCCAAAAGTGATATGGCAACTTGTGAATGTTTGTGTCAACTATTTGACACAATGACCTCTATGATTGCTGCGGTGTACTGGTTCGTCATCTGTTTTGTTCGAGTTTGTGGTCCTTACTTTGGTATGTGTTGAGTCCCCATTGGGTGATGTCACAATGCTTAGTACAATGTGATTGTGGACAAATAGCAACGCAAGGTTTTGTCGTAACTTTTTGGAATCTTGAAGCCATTTGAGATCTCTGCTAAGGTGATTCGTGATTACCTGTCATATCTTTTCCAGTTGTGAGATACATTTTCCAAGAAATCTGCGCCGTGATCATTGTCGTGATTTACGGCCCATGATATTCATGTTTAGTTTGGTTCTTGTGATGTTCTGTTGTGGTTTCCACTCTGTAACCTGCGATTGTACAGTATTGTCTGTGGTGATCCATCAAATCAAATAAAAAAATCAAATCAAATGTATTTGTCACATACACATGGTTAGCAGATGTTAATGTGAGTGTAGCGAAATGCTTGTGATCGTGATATGATCTGTTCAGGAGATCTTTTCTGAACAACCGTCTGGGATGATCCAATCTGCAGTGATCTAGCATAGGACCTGCTGCTAGAACAGTATCTGCTTC
Organism: Oncorhynchus nerka; assembly: GCF_034236695.1. Lineage (NCBI taxonomy): Eukaryota > Metazoa > Chordata > Actinopteri > Salmoniformes > Salmonidae > Oncorhynchus > Oncorhynchus nerka. The sequence continues at coordinate 8,397,762 of NC_088411.1, forward strand.
TGTGATCTACTGTATTGGTAGTGATCCATGCTAGTAGTGATCTGTCAATTTGTAATGATCTATGATAGTACGTATATACTATGGTGGTCTGTAATGTAGCGGTTTGAAATCCCGTGCTGCTAGGATCTCTGAGGTTCAGCCCTTGCTGCCAGGCCTGGCTTCGGTGTGGGAAAATGTCTCTGTGTTATTGTACACACAATGCTCATGACGCATTTGTTTATGTGCTCCCTCAAATAATGGGAACATTAAATATTTGGCCCAAATAATAACAATCCATTTCCCTCCACCAAAAAGGGCTAATCACGAGAAGATAATTAAGTAAACAAATTCCTTTATTTGGTGGGTTGAATAAAGATCAGTCTGCGCACCCTTTTATTTGCAAACATTAGCTCAGTTTGTGTACCGTATGTCTCCACCGGTCACTGGGTGGGACAGTGGCAGGCATGTTCTAGCATACCTTATGTAGAAAGAATTTAGGCCTATTTTTTAATATATTTTTTTAATCCATATACATCTGGATGTCTGTAGTTTGTGTAACCCTAAACAGAAAACCCCAAGTTAAAAAAAAAAAAGCATAATGGCAAGAGATGTTTTTTTCCAAATAACGCTCCAAAATGCCAAATGAAGAGTCTGGTTTGTAGTCCGCATCTTTAACGGAAAGTCTGAACTTGATACTGGGACTTTCCTCTGCCTCTCACCACAGTGATGGCCCTGTGCATTCTTATGCATTCTCACGACAGATAAAACTCTGCCATGTCTTTTTCCATTCTCACCCACACGCACTGCAACTTCTTCCATAAATGGAGAATTCCTATAAAAATGCCAGGACACATGAAGATACAAGCCAGGAATTATAGCCCTGTAAACACTGTGGTGTAGTCATATGTCGTATAGGCTACCTACTTACTTATTTTTCACTGGGCATTGCATATACTAACTTCTTAATTCCCATGATGGGTATCAAAGTAGTGTATTGGAGGTATATGCCACATCAATTATTAAGGCTGATCGAACCGATCAGAATGTTTAGCTTAAAATGTTGATAACTTTTATCACTTCACATTTTAAGCTCATCAATTCACACGTGGCGGTAGGCCTACTTGTGAATCTTCCAATTGCGGGACAGCACAGTTCTAAAATGAGCACTGCACATGCGAGCGCTTTCATGAACAGAGATGGAAATATCTGAAATTTAGAAAGAGGGCAGATGTAAAGATGAAACAACTATCATGGGTTGCTAATATGACTAACATAATGCCTTATGGCTGCTAGACCACGAAAGAAAGTTGATTTGAAAACCAATCGAACAGGAGAACGCAAAAGTCTTGATAAAATAATTGCCTTCACGTTTCTATGTGGGATTTTGGCTGTAGGCTACGTTGATGCAAGGTAAGACATGCCTCATAATATGAAGTAAAACGTCCAGGTTTAGGGACAGTTAAGGAACGTGAAAAATATAGCAATGCTTATGATAGGCCTAAATGTCTTCTGGTAGATGGAAAGGCTTTCCAAAAAACATTCTTAATTAAATGTTAATTAGCTACAAAGTAGCCTATGCCTATCTGGCAGAATGATATCTTGATTGTTTGCATCAAGTCAAGTAGCCATTTGTTTTGCAAACTCCATCTCATGTGCTACAGAAACAAGCTAACCAAACAACAGTGCTAGGTGCCTGTACACTTGAACTAGCCTAAAGGGTAACTACACTCAAAAATATAAATGTGACCTCAACAGTGGTCTCCCGGCGTGGTTTAAGCATTGTTATGGACTTAGAACGCCCAATTCTGTTTTTTCCCCCTATTGAAACAGTGTGACAATGAGAGCGAAATCTGAAACCTGTGTATTTCTGAGTCAATTGACAACCTCATTTATCAGTTTCAATAGTAGGACCTACTATTGGCCTACTTGCACAGTACAGCTTGGGTTGGCCTGACTGCCACGCCCTGACCATAGAGAGCCTTTTATTCTCTATGTTGGTTAGGTCGGGTGTGACTAGGGTGGGTCATCTAGGTTGTTTTATTTCTATGTTGGCCTGGTATGGTTCCCAATCAGAGGCAGTTGTTTGTCGTTGTCTCTGATTGGGGATCATATTTAGGCAGCCATTTCCCCACTGTGTTTTGTGGGATCTTGTTTATGTGTAGTTGCCTGTGAGTACTCCAGAATGTCACGTTTCGTTTATTCTTTATTGTTTTCTTGTGCGGTTCTCTTATAATAAAAAAATGTCGAACCGATTTCACGCTGCGCTTTGGTCCGGATGTTCTTACGACGATTGTGACACTGACTGTGAAAGACCAATATCGTGACAGAAGATCCCACCACACCAGGACCAAGCAGTGTGCCCAGGAGGAGAATGTATCCTGGGCTTGGGAGGAGATCAAGGAGGAGAAGATATCCTGGACTTGGGAGGAAATAATGGGAGGACACGAAAGCCATCCTTGGAAGCAGACGCAAGGAGAGAAGGGAAGACAGCGACGACGCCAAGGTTCGCGGCCACAACGAAAGCCCAAAGAACAGCGCCAAGGAAAGTTTTTGGGGGAGGCACACCGGGTGGTCAGCGGAGGCGAGGAACGAACCAGAGCCAATCCGGGAGAAGATGGAGAAATTGGAGGAGAGTGAACGGAGAGAGTCAGAGACCGTCAGTGAGCTGATGGAGAAATTGGAGGAGAGAGAAATGAGAGAGTTGTTGTGTTGGCATTCGCCCTAAAGAGCGTGTCATCAGTTTGATGCCACCTGAGTCAGCTCTCCATACTCATCCTGAGGAGCATGCTAGCAATCTGGTAAACACTGTGTGGGCTCCACGCACCAGGTCTCCAGTACGCCTCCACAGCCCAGTACGACCTGTGCCAGCTCCCCGCACTCGCCATCTGGAGTGTGTCATCTGTCCGGGAAAATTTGTGCCGGCTCTATGCACCAGACCTCCAGTACGCCTCCACAGCCCAGTATGTCCTGTGCCAGCTCCACGCACTAGGCCCCCGGTGTGCCTTCCCAGTTCGGTACGTCCTGTGTCTCCTCCTCGCACTTGCACTGAAGTGCGTGTCACCAGTCCGGTGCCACCTGTGCCGGCTCCACGCACCAAGCTTCCGGAGACGGTCCCCAGTCCAGAGCTTCCGACGAAGGTCCCCAGTCCAGAGCTTCCGGCGACGGTCCCCAGTCCAGAGCTTCCGGCAGTCCAGTGCTTCTGGCGACGGTTCACGTTCCGGAAACTCCTGCGACGGTCCACGGTCCGGAACCTCCTACGACGGTCCACGATCCGAAACCACCTACGACGACCCACGGTTGGGAACCTCCTGCGATGGTCCACGTTATAGAACCTCCAGTGAGGCTCAACGGTCCGGAGCTTCCAGGCAAGACTGGACGCTTTGCCTGGAAGCTCCGGACCGTTGAGCCTCGCTGGAGGTTCCATAACGTGGACCATCGCAGGAGGTTCCCAACTGTGGACCGTTGTAGGAGGCTCCGGACTGTGGACCGCCGTAGGAGCTTCCGGACTGTGGACCGTCGCAGGATGTTCCGGACCGTGGACCGTCGTAGGAGGTTCCGGACCGTGGGTCGTCATAGGTGGTTCCGGATCGTGGGTCATCGTAGGTGGTTCCGGATCGTGGACCGTCGTAGGAGGTTCCGGACCGTGGACCGTCGCAGGAGTTTCCGGACCGTGAACCGTACGGTGTCCAGTCCAGCTCTATGGCCGGAGCCTTCCTCTGTGCCGATGCCCAGTCCAGGCACGGTGTCCAGTTCCGCTCCAAGGCCGGAGCCTTCCTCTGCGTCGGGGCCCAGTCCGGGTACGGCGTCCAGTCCAACTCCAAGGCCGGAGCCTTCGTCTGCAACCAAGTCCAGGTCAGGTCCAGTGTCCAGTCCTGCTCCACGGCCGGAGCCTTCTTCTGCGCCGATGTCCAGTCCAGGTACAGCGTTCAGTCCTGCTCCAAGGCCGGAGCCTTCCTCTGCGAGTGCGAGGCCCATTCCGGGCACGGGCGTTCCCGTGGCCGGACCTGTGGTCTGGCGCTAGATGCTAGATGAACCCACCCGGGCCCTACCCTATAGAGTCAGGTTTTGCACCTTAGTACCCCCCCCTATCATGCCCTGACCATAGAGATCGGGGTGTGACTAGGGTGGGTAATCTAGGTTGTTTTATTTCTATGTTGGCCTGGTATGGTTCCCAATCAGAGGCAGCTGTTTATCATTGTCTCTGATTGGGGATCATATTTAGGCAGCCATATTCCCACTGTGTTTTGTGGGATCTTGTTTATGTGTAGTTGCCTGTGAGCACTCCAGAACGTCGCGTTTCATTTAATCTTCATTGTTTTATTGTGCGGTTCTCTTATAATAAAAAAAAGTCGAATCAATTTCACACTGCGCTTTCGTCCGAATGTTCTTACGACGATTGTGACACTGACTGTGAAAGTCCAATAGTGGATTCATAATTTTAGGTCATTCAGTGTGTATGTCACAATTTCTCATAGAATATTTCACACAGCGCACCCTCCCTTCCCCGGGTAGGCCGTTTAGATGTTTTTGTTGTGAAATTAGAGTATACCCACTGACATGGGAAAACGCTGTCTTTATCCACTGTTAATAAATAAAGTTGAATTGAATTGTATTGTGTGGTGCGTGATTGACAAGCGAATGGGCGGTTGGCATGTAGGCCCATTCATTGGCTTTCCTGTTTATGCATGGCACGGTTTGACTCGGGCCTTGTGGACCTGCTGGGAGAGAGCAGTGTTTACATGCAGCTGACTGGCAGAGGAGGGGAGGGTGTGGCTGTGTGAGAAACCATTGTTACGTCTGGAAGTACCATGTAGAGAGGAGGGAAGGGGAGAGAGGAGGGAACAGGAGATGTGGGGTGGGGGAGAGGGGAGTAGAGGAGAGATGAAGAGGAGAGGAGAAGACATGAGAAGAGGATAAGAGAGGGAAGGCTGTGTAATTGGAATTCTTTGAGGTTTGGGGCTGAGAGTGGCTGTCTGATCTGACAGCAGAACAGAGATGTGGAGGGAAGGCAGGCAAGGAGACAGGGCAGCTAAGGCACAGACACACTGCATCCAGCTGTTTGGCCGTCTTCAACGCTGGCCCATAGTACAGCATCTCTCTTGGACTATCCAAAACCAGCTATTGATCTATTTTAATTAACTTCATTTAAGCTTAAAGGGCATTTGGAAACGTAGTAGCACAAATTACGTTTGCAATGAACAATGGCCTTTACTCCAGTTGAAGCAATACAATGTTTTCCGATACATCTGTTTTGCTTTATTATTTCGGGGTGAAATTAGTCATCTGTTTTGTGTATCTTTGCCATACTTCATTCTGATCGTCCCCCAAAACTATATGTTGCGGAATAAATCATATCTCACTGAAATCACGGGCCGCCAGGGTAATACTGTAATCATAACATGAGACCCGCTTGGAGTAAAACTCACCACGATGCATAATCTCATTGATTTGACTTGGCCGTCTACACTGACATTTCCATGCAACTCATCGTCTTGGGTTACAGTTGGAGGTGATAAAAATACTTTGTAATCTGTGTGGTAATGTCCATTGGCTCCCAAAAGGGGGAAGAAGCTGCAAGTTATGACATATGGCCTCTCACTAGACTAGACAGCATTAGTAATGAAGAAAGCTATCAGGGGGGACTTACACTGTCAACATGCCTTCCAGCTTTTTCACTTTTTAATCATCGCCCCGGGCAAACCTCCCCGTACAATCAAATATGTTTTTTGGAAAGGAAGTCAAAAGTGGCTAAGACACGTTTGTCTGACTCATGGGATACTAATTGAAGGGGAAGAGGATGGTCTTTTTTTTCTGTACATTTCTCCTTTGAGTGCGAGAGAGGGTGTCAAACTCACGCTGGAAGTGAAAATCTTTCAAAGTCAAGTACTGATATAGCGCCTGCCTTGGGGAATTGATGGCATGTGGAACCTGTTATTTAAAAGATTTCAACCAGACCACCAACACAAAGTATTCCTATTTTTAATAGACGGCTGTTAGGATCTGTTAAGCCTTGTTTCCTTTTTAATACTAATGATATCCTGTTTTACGCTAGCTCTTTGAATGGGGATTCAGGTAAGGGTTGGGTGGGGCCTTCCGCTCCATGACATAAAAAAATAAAAAAATGCTTTGCTTTGTGCTCGCACATAAAGGAGTTGAAGTATACTCTTCTATGCACTTCCTAAACATAGAGTCTGAGCGCTGTTTTAAAGGAAATTCAATATACTTGAGATTCCGTCGGACCTCGAGTTATCTTTTCCCAACGCTACTTTAAACAACACACAGAAGTTCTGCCGTCATATTGTTTCAACTTAATTAAGGTCAACCAGGTAGACATGTATGCTGCATATAGTCTTTCTGTGATTTACATGTGTCATTATGTTGAATAGACATGGTTGAACACATTTGATCTCGTGCAGGGCTCCCGAGTGGTGCAGTGGTTTAAGGCACTGCATCTCAATGAAAGAGGCGTCCCTACAGTCCCTGGTTCGTATCCAGGCTTTATCACATCCGGCCGTGATCGGGAGTCCCAAAGGGCGGCGCACAGCCCAGCGTCGGCCGGGTTAGGCTGTCATTGTAAATAAAACGTTGTTCTTAATTGACTTGCCTGGTTAAATAAAGGTTATAAAAAACAGTTCCATTGTATTCTCAACTAAAGGATATTGTTGCCATATGTTTGTTTTATACAGTCAGCATTGAACACACTCCAAGTGTAGGCCCAATACTCTGTCAATATTCATTTTGCTGGGTTATTTCCACAGGGTCATTGGAGGCACTCTGCACAACTTTTGTGACTTTAAGCTGATTTATGGTCAATCCGGAATCTGTATTTGCCAAACAGCATTTATTGCAATGTCAGGGCATTCATACTTTGTGCGCACAGCAATGCCGGACTGCAAACCCGGATCAAGCATAAATCAGCTTAAAAAGTGCCTTCTCCACCACTGCATCCTGCATGAATCTTACTGGATGAACTTGGCTCTTATGCAAATGTGAAATTCAACGCCATGCAATTCTCTCGCTAAAAATAGGAATAATTAAAATGCATTAGGTTACCCATTCCCCCCAGTTAAGACAATGCTTCACCATTTAAATGCAGACACTGCTATTATTTTATTGAGGTCTACAGTACTTCAACTACCTCATCCCCATATTATTACTTATCCTCTTGCTCTTTTGCACCCCTGTATCTCTACTTGCACATTATCATCTGCACATCCGTCACTCCAGTGTTAATTGCTAAATTGTAATTATTTCGCCTCTATGGCCTATTTATTGCTTTTACCTCCCCACTCTTCTACATTTGCACACACTGTACATAGATTTGTGTTATTGACTGTACGTCTGTTTATGTGTAACTCTGTGTTGTTGTTTTTGTCGCACTGCTTTGCTTTTTTTTATCTTGGCCAAGGTCACAGTTGTAAATGAGAACTTGTTCTCAACTGACCTACCTGGTTAAATAAAGGTGAAATAAATAAATACAAAAATTGTCATGTTTAACCCTTTTCAGCAAAGGATCTGCATCCAACAAGTTGTACTTCCATTTCACTTCAAGTTATACACTCTCCATAATACACACCATCCATAAACTTAACTGTGTAGTACTGTGTAATATCTGGCCATAAGATGCTTCCTCTAGAAATATGTTTTCATAATTCAATCGGAATCATTTTACAGTCACTCTACTGTACTTCAACTCACTTAGACGTACGCTACCGGCCGAAAGTTTTAGAACACCTACTCATTCAAGGTTTTTCGTTTTTTAATTTTTAATAGCAAAGACAGCAAAACTATAAAATAACACATATGGAATCATGTAGTATCCACAAAAGTGTAAATATATTTTACATTTGAGATTCTTCAAATAGCCACCCTTTGGCTTGATGACAGCTTTGCACACTCTTGGCAATCTCTCAACCAGCTTCACCTGGAATGCTTTTCCAACCGTCTTGAAGGAGTGCCCACATATACTGAGCATGTTGGCTGCTTGTCCTTCACTCTGCGGTCCAACTCATCCCAAACCATCTCAATTGGGTTGAGGTCGGGGGATTGTGGAGTCCAGGTCATCTGATGCAGCACTCCATCACTCTCCTTCTTGGTCAAATAGCCCTTACATAGCTTGGAGGTGTGTTGGGTCATTGTCCTGTTGAAAAACAAATGATAATCCCACTAAGACCAAAGCAGATGGAATCGCTGCAGAATGCTGAGGTAGCCATGCTGGTTAAGTGTGCCTTGAATTCTAAATAAATCACAGACAGTGTCACCAGTAAAGCCCCCCCACACCATAACGCTTACTCCTCCATGCTTTACGGTGGGGAATACACATGCGGAGATCATTGGTTCACCCACACCATAACACCTCCTCCTCCATGCTTTACGGTGGGGAATACACATGCGGAGATCATTCGTTCACCCACACCATAACAACTCCTCCTCCATGCTTTACGGTGGGGAATACACATGCGGAGATCATTGGTTCACCCACACCATAACACCTCCTCCTCCATGCTTTACGGTGGGGAATACACATGCGGAGATCATTGGTTCACCCACACCATAACACCTCCTCCTCCATGCTTTACGGTGGGGAATACACATGCGGAGATCATTCGTTCACCCACACCATAACACCTCCTCCTCCATGCTTTACGGTGGGGAATACACATGCGGAGATCATTCGTTCACCCACACCATAACACCTCCTCCTCCATGCTTTACGGTGGGGAATACACATGCGGAGATCATTCGTTCACCCACACCATAACACCTCCTCCTCCATGCTTTACGGTGGGGAATACACATGCGGAGATCATTCGTTCACCCACACCATAACACCTCCTCCTCCATGCTTTACGGTGGGGAATACACATGCGGAGATCATTCGTTCACCCACACCGTGTCTCACAAAAACTTGGCGGTTGGAACCAAAAATCTCCAATTTGGAGTCCAGACCAAAGGACACATTTCCACCGGTATAATGTCCATTGCTCGTGTTTGACCCTTGCAAGTCTCTTCTTCTTATTGGTGTCCTTTAGTATTGGTTTCTTTGCAGCAATTTGACCATAAAGGCCTGATTCACACAGTCTCCTCTGAACAGTTGATGTTGAGATGTGTCTGTTACTTGAACTCTGTGAAGCATTTATTTGGGCTGCAATTTCTGAGGTGCAGTTAACTCTAATGAGCTTATCCTCTGCAGCAGTGGTGGTCCTCATGAGAGCCAGTTTCATCATAGCGCTTGATGGTTTTTGCGACTGCACTTGAAGAAATGTTCTTGAAATTTTCTGTATTGACGGACCTTCATGTCTTAAAGTAATGATGGACTGTCGTTTCTCTTTGCTTATTTGAGCTGTTCTTTCCATAATGTGGACTTAGTCTTTTACCAAATAGGGCTATCTTCTGTATACCGCCCCTACCTTGTCACAACACAACTGATTGGCTCAAATGCATTAAGAAGGAAAGAAATTCCACAAATGAACTTTTAACAAGGCACAACTGTTAATTGAAATGCATTCCAGGTGACTACCTCATGAAGATGGTTGAGAGAATGCCAAGAGTGTGTAACGCTGTCATCAAGGCAAAGGTTGGCTATTTGAAGAATCTCAAATATAAAATATATTCTGATTTATTTAAAAATAAAAATTGGTTACTACATGATTCCATATGTGTTATTTCATAGTTTTGATGTCTTCACTATCATTCTACAACGTAGAAACTTTTGCCCTGTAGTGTACACAAACACATCATGTCTGTTGACATCATTTGGAAAAGCAACACTCGTAAATCACAACAACAGGAAATGCGGTTTTGTTTTTTTAAATCTCAGTTTTGATGTGATAACACGCCTATCCCCATGTCGTTTGGAACCATTTCCCCATCTCTGTGGTTATGATGAAAACAAACATCATCTGCTTCGATTGTCTTCCTTCCTCATGGCCATATGCTGCCTTGCCTGGACCCAGAGTTTAGTTGGTGGAGACTGGGGGAAGAGAAGCGTAGAAGAAGAAAAATATGTCATGGTTGGGAGAGGAACATTGTGCTGTACTTTCATCCTCCGCAACCGTCTCTGGCTCCGTCCCAAATGGCACCCTAATCTCTACATAGTGCACTACGTTTGACCAGAGCCCTATGGGTTTCCCTGTGGTCCTTGGTCAAAAGTGGCACACTAGATAGGGAATAGAGTGTCGTTTGGGACGCAGCCCTTTCACTTCCCCTCTCCTCTATGAACCTGTTCCCTGGATGCTGGACAGACTCTGGTGAGTCGGAAGCGGAGCACTCTGGGCTAACTGAACCTCGGCAAAGTCTTTGACAGGACAGATGTGGAGGTCCTCAGGTCCTTCTCCTCCGAGTGCGAGATCTTTGGCTGGTGGGATCGGGGGTGAGTCGGACGTGGGTGTTCAAAGTCGAGGTGATTAGATGAGTTATATGAGTCACATCCGAATGTTAAAAATGCTAGATCATGTTCTGAAGGATGACTGGGATGACTAGTCCAATAACAATGTAGCCTATTGGAGGAACAAGACTTCCATCCTCTATAGCTACTGCGGAACTGCTATAACTGACCTCCTTTCCTCTTGGGCATCCCTTGGACCATACCCTCTTGGATCTCAACAAACCAGACTGTATTGACAGATAGGGTGTTGTAAGAATGGACTGCTCCTTCAGTATTAAACACATCATTGTTGTGCAAGGCCGGACTGTACTGCGTGATACCCACAACTCCAGCCCAATCTCTGACTCTGGCTTGGCCCAGGATGAGAGCTCTCCAATGGGCCAGGTGGTTTGGTGAAGGCTCCCACATTGCTCCAGGCTGGCTGGCTCATCTGTACCACTCTGTAGCAGGAGGCAGGGAGGGAAGGGGGGATGAGAGCTCTGAAGGAGGGAGCAGCGGGGTTAGCGCAAAGCCCGTGCTGCGGTGTGGTTTCTAGGTGGTGGTAGGGATTGATTACAGGGCCCTGAATGCTCCATTGCAGCTCTATCTATAGAGGCGTCATACCGCTCTGACAGCTCCATTGCAGCTCTATCTATAGAGGCGTCATACCGCTCTGACAGCTCCATTGCAGCTCTATCTATAGAGGCGTCATACCGCTCTGACAGCTCCATTGCAGCTCTATCTATAGAGGCGTCATACCGCTCTGACAGCTCCATTGCAGCTCTATCTATAGAGGCGTCATACCGCTCTGACAGCTCCATTGCAGCTCTATCTATAGAGGCGTCATACCGCTCTGACAGCTCCATTGCAGCTCTATCTATAAAGGCGTCATACCGCTCTGACAGCTCCATTGTCAGGCATAGCAATGGATTATTAAGCCCTCTGCTCCCACCGCCCAAGGAAAGCGATCAAAATTAAAGAAAAAATAAACTTGTCTCAGTCGACTCCAGCTCCCTCCCTCCCTCCCTCCCTCCCTCCCTCCCTCCCTCCCTCCCTCCTCTCTCTCTCTCTCTCTCTCTCTCTCTCTCTCTCTCTCCTCTCTCTCTCTCCCTCCTCTCCCTCCCTCCCCCTCCCTCCCTCTCTCTCTCTCTCCCCCCCTCTCTCTCTCTCTCTCTCTCTCTCTCCCTCCCTCCCTCCCTCCCCCTCCCCCTCCCTCCCTCCCTCCCTCCCTCCCTCTCTCTCTCTCTCTCTCTCTCTCTCTCTCCCTCCCTCCCTCCCTCCCTCCCTCTCTCTCTCTCTCTCCCCCTCCCTCCCTCCCCTGTGCCCATGGATCTCAGTCTCCACAAACAACCTGTTACCTGACACACTCTGGCCCTCAGCCACAAAACAGTGTTTTCTGAGCCGGAACAATATGTTTGTTCATAGGAGAGGTATATCCATAGTTTGGTGGGGCCCTTTTATGACCCAGAGTTTACAGTCTGCTATTGTTGGCCCACACAATGCCGCAGCACATCCCGTCCTTGACTGTATCGAGGCTATGGCTGTTTAAACAAGACCATTCAGGTACTCTTCTTCCATGCACCACGGTGAGTTCCGCTCGCACTGTATCGCTTTTCAGGTTATTGATGTCTTGTTTTGTGGGTGGGGGCTTTTCTCGCAGAAGGTCAATGGCTCTTCGGAACAGACCGTCCTTGCTGTGTCTGTCTGTGTCGGATACGGAGAGAGGCAGCCTTTCATTCCTCCCTCACTACCTCTCTTTCTCCCTCTTCTTCCTCAGTGTCTCATATCTGGCCCTGAGGGAGGGAGCACGTTTGTCTGTAACTCAGACTCCAGTCTTCCCCCATCTCTATGCCTCCTTTACCTCACAAACAAACAGGATAAACGGTACACATACCTTATGCTCTGACAGTTCTCTATTGTCGCATTGCCATGCGCTATTGTCTTGTGCCTCATCAACAGTATCAGAGGCATGGAGTTTGTTGTTTGTGAGTGTAAGTGTTCATGAGATCGAGAGTGTTGAGAGCTAGGTCTGTCACATTCTTTTATTCACTTTTTATTTAACTAGGCAAGTCAGTTAATAAGAACACATTTTGATTTACAATGGCGGCCTACCGGGAAACAGTGGGTTAACTGCCATGTTCAGGGGCAGAACAATTCAGAGACAATTGTGCATGATTTTCTGCTGGTTCATTAGTACAATGTGGGTGTGGTTGACAGGTTGATTGACACAACATATGATCAGTATGGAACGCCTCTAATCCCGTCTCACCTATTCCCAGCGCCCTCGCTTGTCATGCCTGGTGGGCAGAGGGACAAAGGGGCAGCTCGGTGTGGGTATAGAGCCATAGAGCCATTTGATAAGAGTCCTGGTAAGAAGGGTAAGAGAGGGTTATGAGGGGTTTTGTGTGTGTGTGTGTGGGGGGTAGCCCTGCATGGCATTCCGCTAGTCTGAGAATCAGTGGGCCCCGGTAACCCCTGGCAGGCACTCAGCGATTCAGCCCCCACTACACTGACCCCAGACCAGCCAGTGAGGTAGACAGCCAGGCTGAGGGAGACCGCTAGAGGCTGAGAAATTAAAAAGTATTCTTCCCATGGGGCCACTCAGGGGCATGTAATTAAACAAATCACATTCCTCCTGCCGGGACCAAAATTGGGGAGAAGGCGCTTTGGGATAAGGCCATTCTGTTCCCACAGCGGTGTGTGTGTGTGTGTGTGTGTGTGTGTGTGTGTGTGTGTGTGTGTGTGTGTGTGTGTGTGTGTGTGTGTGTGTGTGTGTGTGTGTGTGTGTGTGTGTGTGTGTGTGTGTGTGTGTGTGTGTGTGTGTGTGTGTGTGAGAGAGAGAGTACATGTCTCTGCAGTGTGTGTTTTTGCACAAGGATTTGTTTGTCTACTGCCTAAGTATGTGCGAGTATGTATACTCTATGTGTATATACTATTATGTATACTCTAAGTGTGTGTGTGTGTGTGTGTGCGCGCACGTGTGTAAAAGTGCTGGAAGACAACTCCATCTTTGCCACAGCAGTGTAAATATTTACAAGCCGATCGACCTCCGATAGGAGGCCGTATATCACAAGGCTTCCATGTTGTTCAATCATTAATAACAGGAATCCCTTAATTTGCTGCTGTATTGGAAAACAGAGTGAGCCGACTTAAGCCGTGTAGTTTGTTTGGATAATAAACACAATGGAAGGAGGCCAGGCTCTTTCCTTTAATCTTGTTTTAACAGGGGCACAACGACTTGACATTTCAGAGCTTCCAGGAGACACACAATTCAATGAAGATGTTGTGGAGGTCGACCCTGGATGAACTTTTGGGCGCAAACAGAAACAATCTCTACGAAGTAGCAGAACAGATCTGCTCTCCCGAGATCAGCCATGCGTTGCACTTCCCTCTGCTGTATAGTTCCTAAAGTTATTTATAAATAGTTCAGGGACGATTTGCTCCTAAAACCTCCTCCGGTTAGAGTGTGTAACTATTATTGCATCATTGAGCTAATTTGCTTGCGTAAATGACCACAGGGACCCCTGAATAATCATTCAAAATCACTTTGAGATCATTCACGTAGAAACCTCAGCAGGTTATTCTTGGCTTTTAGGAAAATGGAACGTCTGGGAATGTTCACTCAGCGGTTCAGTCAAGAGGTGAAGCCGCAGGTGCGGAGGGAGATATTTCTTGTAAAGGTGGAGAGGGGATACAGTCCTAAGCCACGTCCCAAATAGCACCTTATTCCTTATATAGTGCGCTACATTTGACCAGAGTCTAATGGACCCTGATCAAAGGTGCATAGGGAATATGGTGCCATTAGAGACGCATCCTAGTAACCCTCCCATCCAACAACTCAAATGAGCCGAGGAGGAAGCACCACCGGGGATCCGCTGAGGGATTGAACAGGGAGATGAACTGAAAAGCATCTTGCAGTTCCTTCAATTAGAGGAAGTTGGAGGTGACCCAAAGCACACACTGCCTCGATGAAAAAGCGATCACAGTTGCTTGACTAAATCGGCTTCCAGTGTGTGTTCTGCACATGGGCTATGTTTTGTCTGATGTTCATAGCTAGTTGTCTCTGAAAAGACTTGCTTTGTAGCACAGGGGTCTCCACTCTCACACACATACGTGCACGCACACACGCACTCACACACACACCAAAAGGACAAGGCCAAGACACCATTTTGCATCCCTTTTGGCTTGTTTGAATTCAATCACATGCCCTTCAGGTTGTGTCATGCTCCCAGTACATTTCAGCATCTTCTGGAGTGAATGTGGGTCAGTGTTGTTGTCCCCTTAGTGTCAGCCAGGGATCCACGGCTAGGGGGAAGAGGGGGGCAGTGTGAGATAAAGCTCCCAGCCAGGTTACAGGATAGGGCATGCTCTGCTCTCCAAATACACTCCGCATTGACAGTCACAAGAGCAAACACACATTGAGGGGGAGGAAGTCACAGAGGGAAGGAGAGGAGACACAACCCAGGACAGTAGACTGTTTGTTCTCTCCGACTCGCCCCAGTGACGAATAAACACAGCTTTAAGAGGAGAGGAAAATGTGCTTCAGGTGTCTGGAGAGCCAAAGCTATTATGCAGGCATCATGGAGGCATAGAAACGGAGAGAAACACTCCAAACACAATGAGTGCGAAAGAAACATCCTGGGTGTTGTTTGGGAACGGCTAACAGTGGAAAGGCAAGACAAAGACCTTAGAGCCATAGGATCACCATTCAAGTCTCAGGTCATCACGTCTGAAACACGGTAGTCGGCGGCCCATTGAGATTCAGTGAGCTGCTGCCCAAGCCGCCAAAGTGTCAGTGCCTCCCTGTCTCATGTACCCAACCGGTTGGCACCAGGCATTTAATACTAATTAACAAAAGCTGTCGGGGAGCCAGAGGAGCTGTTATGTTCTTCGGCGGCGAGGGGGTGAGGGTGTAAAGAGACATTGTTTATGTGCAGTGTTGCGTGCTCTGACATCAACTGTCTGTAAACGCTGGCCTTCTATAGCCCCCCCACCCACCCCCTCAGATTAAACAAATGAACGCAGCGCATGAGGAAGCCCAATCGCCAGACTTTAACAGTAACGTTATGCAGTGGGGTGCCACTTTCCTTGTTCCCGGGAGGCCCGTTTCCAATATTAACAGCACTCTTTAGCCCAGTAATCATTCTAAGATGTCAATGTCGCAGTCTGTCCGGACACACTATCTATAACAATTTATGTCTGCGGTATTCAAATAAATGTTAAGCTGAGATGAAAACAGGGCCAGCTCAAAGTGTCCGCCCCCCCCACAGTATCTTGAAATCTTTACAAAGCCCACAAAGCTGTCCCGAGTATCTTGACTTGGGCACCACCCTAAATAAATTCAGCTCCATTTCAGACGAGTGCCAAGAATAGTAATTGATGGGGCTGACCAGTAATGCCTTGAATGCAAACACTTTGGGGCCAATCAGACTTAGGAAATGTACGCCTTTCCTACACCACACTCTTCCTACACACTACTCAGTATTAAATAAATAGTCCGTCGACAATATTCAAGCTGAAAGGTACACAGTAATGTGTTATTCAGTGTTACCTTATTCAGTCGCCTCACACGCTCTGCAGGTGTGGCTACCTTCAACCGCTGAAAACCCCTCCCACTTGCTGGCCAACATATTTTCTCGTGGAGTTTTCATTCAATGGGCTTTTCGGTACATTTATCTCAAGCCATCCCTTTTTACACACGGTGTCCCTTTTTGGTTTGAATATTTTCCACAGACTCACTAGAATATAATGAGAGAGAACCGCTTTCACAATAGTCCTATAAATACCCTATTCCTCACTAGTCATGAAACTGTAGCCTAATGACAACTGTTCAATGGTGAACAGGATCCCGGTTTAAACTGCTACGTCTGCTCTTAGTTCCATGATGATTGAGATAAGCTACATGTTCGACGTCATTGCACAACGTTAGCCTAATACGACCCACTATTGCTAGAGACTCTCAGGAACAAATACACAGACGTGACAGAGGAAAGAAAGGTAAAAGAAATGGTAATGGAATGATACAAAATGTAGGCTACAAATTGAAGTAAACTGACACAAAAGTGACGGTTATAAATGTATGTGGGTGTTACTGACAGTGGCTCCCGATAGTGTTTCAATTTACGATGATACAAATTGTTAAAAATACAGCTGAGAAAAGCCTGGGCATGCAGTTGAAGTCGGAAGTTTACATACACCTTAGCCAAATACGTTTAAACTCAGTTTTTCACAATTCCTGACATTTAATCCTAGTAAAAATTCCCTGTCTTAGGTCAGTTAGGATCACCACTATATTTTAAGAATGTGAAATGTCAGAATAATAGTGGAGAGAATGATTTATTTCAGATTTTCTTTCTTTCATCACATTCCCAGTGGGTCAGACGTTTACATACACAAACGTTTCTGGCAGCCTTCCACAAGCTTCCACAAGCTTCCCAAAATAAGTTGGGTGAATTTTAGCCAATTCCTCCTGACAGAGCTGGTGTACCTGAGTCAGGTTTGTAGGCCTCCTCGCTCACACATGCGTTTTCAGATCTGCCTTCAAAAGTCCTATAGGATTGAGGTCAGGGCTTTGTGATGGCCACTCAAATACCTTGCCTCTGTTGTCCTTAAGCCATTTTGCAACAACTATGCTTGGGGTCATTGTCCATTTGGAAGACCCATTTGCGACCAAGCTTCAAGTTCCTGACTGATGTCTTGAGATGTTGCTTCAATATATCCACATAATTTTCTACCTCATGATGCCATCTTTTTTGTGAAGTGCACCAGTCCCTTCTGCAGCAAATCACCCCCACATCATGATGCTGCCACCAACGTGCTTCAAGATTGGGATAGTGTTCTTCGGCTTGCAAGCCTCCCCCTTTTTCCTCCAAACATAACGATGGTCATTATGGCCAAACAGTTCTATTTTTGTTTCATCAGACCAGAGGACATTTCTCCAAAAAGTGCGATCTTTGTCCCCATGTGCAGTTGCAAACCGTAGTCTGACTTTTTATGTCGGTTTTGGAGCAGTGGCGTCTCCCTTGCTGAGCGGCCTTTCAGGTTATTTTGATATAGGACTCCTTTTACTGTGGATATAGATACTTTTGTACCTGTTTCCTCCAGCATCTTCACAAGGTCCTTTGCTGTTCTTCTGTGATTGATTTTCACTTTTCACACCAAAGTACGTTAATCTCTAGGAGACAGAACACATCTCCTTCCTGAGCGGTATGACGGCAGCGTGGTCCCCTGGTGTTTATACTTGTGTACTGTGGTACCTTCAGGCATTTGGAAATTGCTCCCAAGGATGAACCAGACTTCTACAATTTTTCTTGGCTGATTTCTTTTGATTTTTCCATGATGTCAAGCAAAGAGGCACTGAGTTTGAAGGTAGGCCTTGAAATACATCCACGGGTACACCCCCAATTGACTAAAATTATGTCAATTAGCCTATCAGAAGCTTCTAAAGCCATGACATAATTTTCTGGTTTATCAGTGGTCTTGTATGTCTTCCATTTCCTAACAATTGCTCCCACAGTTGATTTCTTCAAACCAAGCTGCTTAAGTATTGCAGATTCAGTCTTCCCAGCCTGGTGCAGGTCTACAATTTTGTTTCTGGTGTCCTTTGAAAGCTCTTTGGTCTTGGCCATAGTGGAGTTTGGAGTGTGACTGTTTGAGGTTGTGGACAGGTGTCTTTTATACTGATAACAAGTTCAAACAGGTGCCATTAATACAAGTAACGAGTGGAGGACAGAGGAGCCTCTTAAAGAAGAAGTGACAGGTCTGTGAGAGCCAGAAATCTTGCTTGTTTGTAGGTGACCAAATACTTATTTTTCACCATAATTTGCAAATAAATTCATAAAAAATCCTACAATGTGATTTTCTGGAATTTTTTTCTCATTTTGTCTGTCATAGTAGAAGTGTAGAAGTGTACCTATGATGAAAATTACAGGCCTCTCTCATCTTTTTAAGTGGGAGAACTTGCCCAATTGGTGGCTGACTAAATACTTTTTTCCCCACTGTAGGAAAAAAACAAGTAAATGCTTTTTCCACTTGGACTAGACCTTATTTATGGTTCTTGTGCATAAAGGTGGTGTAATTATTAGTCAAGATCAGAATACAGTGTATCTGTAGACACACCTCCGCCACACATTCATTTATTTAATCTCCACCCCAAACGAATAGTGGGCGAATGGCATGCTATTATCGTGCTTAAGTTCAGGGACTGCTTGTGCTGGTGCCGCTTACCTCGGTTCGGAATTCAC
Organism: Oncorhynchus nerka; assembly: GCF_034236695.1. Classification (NCBI taxonomy): domain Eukaryota; kingdom Metazoa; phylum Chordata; class Actinopteri; order Salmoniformes; family Salmonidae; genus Oncorhynchus; species Oncorhynchus nerka. The sequence goes on from NC_088411.1 coordinate 8,416,350, forward strand.
CCCTTAGGCAATTGTGATAGAACCAAAGGGAGAGCTGAACCGGAGCCGTGACATGCAATGCACATTGACAACAAGCCCTGGTTCTCATTTGGATGAGGCATTTACACCGTTTACTCCCATTAATCCGCAAAACAACCGCTTTCGAACATTAAGCACAACCGTTAGAATTATTTGAACGTTAAACATGAAGAGTTTTTGTTTCTTCTCAGGGTTCCGGTTGTGAGTTAAGGGGACACGGGCATGTGGAGGGGGGTCCGGCCTGATTGATTAACCTAAGGCACCTCCAGAACTCTGCTAAAAGCCCTACTGTCAGACTGAACTAATCTTCATACACATAAACCCTGTAGCTACACACAAACACCAATGACCAGTGTGACAGCAGCACTAAATGTTTATACTGTACCTACCTCTGTATATTGTATAGGTAGATGTATGTGTATGTGTGCTCCAAGCAGAAGATTAGTTCACTGGTTGCTACCATGCCAGTTTGGAGCGGTGGGTGAGGAATTTGGGGGACAAGAGGGGGGGAAGTGGCCGTGGGACTGGTCAGTTAGTCCCCCTCCCTCCATCCATCACTCATCGAGAGCCCCACCGCCCTCTTGACCAACGGCCCTCACAAAGGTATGTTGGGAGATTGATGAATGCCATTGTCCCCCCCCCTCTTCCTGATATTGATAAGCCATGAAAGAGAGAACCCCAAAAGTTTCTTTACTCTCTCTTTCTCCACTTTATTAATTACACATTGGACAGGCTCGACCCCAAGAACAACTGCAGGAAACCAGAGTGGGGGGTGTAGGAGGAGTAGGAGAAGGGGTATGTTTGAAAACAACCCCCAGACAAATAGAAGAGCCCACGTAAGATGAAACTTCATGGTCTGGCAGCAGCCGACTAAAGCCCAGGCAGGCAGTGACTTATGGGCCTTCCCCAGATCTCCGTTTGTGCTGGCACTGGTAATCTTGCTTGGAAAACAAGTCATTAAGGAATTTCAGTTACACTCCCTTGTATCAGTGTTGCCAAGAATACTTTCCCCTTCCCTAACCTGATTTACGAGGAGGGCTGAATATTCCTGAACACCAATAGACTCAACATGCCCTTATTTAGAGAGGGAGTGTATGAGTGTGTTAAAGGGGAGGGGAGAAGGGGGGGGTGATGTGGGACAGGGAAACAGGGAGGGTTTATTGGTTCGTCCTTGACCCCAGCAGTTCCCGGGTCCTGAGAGCCCCGGGAAAGGTCAGAGGAACTGAACCCAGAGATGGAGCTCCGAGATAAGGCCAGTATTACTCTCCCACCCACGTCCTGTGGAGCCGACAGTGGGGTAGCAGGGCATTGGTGTCATACTGACATACTGCCACCAGTACTGCCACCATCCATACAGGCTGCATGCCACCAGTATATCCAGAGATTTGCTCAATTGCAGGCACACACATGTATGTGCACAGGTGCATGCTTACATGAGCGCACATGCACGCACACACACAAGTCTAAGGGGTCCCGCTATCCCAATGAATACATAACATGCCTTTCAGAGACTTCGGCCCAGGGTGACATGACTCAATCATGTACACTTCTATATCTGGTGGTTAGTCTCCACACTCTTGGAAATAAAGGTGCTATCTAGAACCTAAAAGGTTTCTTCAGCTGTCCCCATAAGAGAATCCTTTGAATAACCCTTTTTGGTTCCTGGTAGAAGCCTTTTCAGTTTCATGTAGAACCCTTTCCACAGAGGTTTCTACATGGAACCCAAAAAGGTTCAACCTGGAGCCAAAAAAGGTTCTCCTATTGGGACAGCCAAAGCCCTTTTGGAACCCTTTTTTGTATTTGGATCATTTTACAGAGGTTACAGAGTCTATAGGCTTCTTAGGGTTGATGATTTACGTTTATTTATAGCTGCCTTGATTTATCAAGACGTCATATAGAAACATCTCTTCACTGATTTGCATGAGAACTTCTGAGAACTTTGTACACTGACTAAAACATGGTAATTCGTCACATACTGTACACCAGATAGGTGCAGTGAAATGTGTTGTTTTACAGGGTCAGCCATAGTAGTACGGCACCCCTGGAGCAAGTTAGGGTTAAGTGCCTTGCTCAAGGGCACATCACCAGATTTTTACCTTATTGGCTCGGTATTTGAACCAGAGACCTTTTGGTTACTGACCCAACACTCTTAACTGCTAGGCTACCTGCTGCCCTGTCAAATCAAACCAAAATACTGAACATGTTTGCCAAGTAAGTGCCCACCATTTTTGGGAGTTGTCCATACACTGTAGGTAGTAGGTCATGCAGTTTAACTTGTCAGGACCTAACATCCCAGTATCCCCTTTTCTTGTCATTATGTTCCCTCTAACATTATCCTTCCAACTCATCCACAGGGTTGTGTCATTATGTTCCCTCTAACATTATCCTTCCAACTCATCCACAGGGTTGTGTCATTATGTTCCCTCTAACATTATCCTTCCAACTCATCCACAGGGTTGTGTCATTATGTTCCCTCTAACATTATCCTTCCAACTCATCCACAGGGTTGTGTCATTATGTTCCCTCTAACATTATCCTTCCAACTCATCCACAGGGTTGTGTCATTATGTTCCCTCTAACATTATCCTTCCAACTCATCCACAGGGTTGTGCCATTATGTTCCCTCTAACATTATCCTTCCAACTCATCCACAGGGTTGTGTCATTATGTTCCCTCTAACATTATCCTTCCAACTCATCCACAGGGTTGTGTCATTATTGTTTTCAGTTGAACTGCCGTGAAAGATCTTACACTCCCCCCTATGTCACCCTAATGACCCTTCATGACAAGCTTAGGAAATCTTCACAGGTGGTCGTAAGCACAGTGCCTCCATCCCGATAGACCAGTGGATCCATCCACAGGAAGGATGCTGCCGTGTACAGGTCTAACTCAGTTCTTCCATTGTGTATGGAAAAGGCTGACCCAAGTGCAACATCACCTTTCAACTCGTGTCAGCTCAGCTAGACCCAGACCCAGGTTCATGGCTATTAGATTAAGTCAGTACTTGCTCACCCAGCATACAGCAGATGAAAGTGGTTAGGACAGTCCCGTTAGGAAATTATGTTCCAGTCTATGTTCCTAATCAGGGTTTGGCTAGAACAAAGGGAGGCTAAACTCTTAGGGGGAAAAAGGTGCTATCTAGACCCTAAAAGGGTTCTTCGGCTGTCCCCATAGGAGAACCCTTTGAAGAAGCCCTTTTGGTTCCAAGCAGAACCTCTCTGGGTTCCATGTAGAACCTTTTCCACAGAAGGTTCTACAAGGAACCCAAAAAGGGTTCTAAGCGGGAACCAATTAGTGTTCTACCTGTAACCAAAAAGAGTGCTCCTATGGGGACAACCGCAGAACCTTTTTTGGAACCCCTTTTTATAAGAGTGTAGATCCCATCTGCTAAGAGGCCTGGGCCATATGAACACACGGACATCCTGTAGCCAGGGCATGTGTCTGTGAATGAGTATCAGTCAGTGTGTTATTGAAACCAACAATCCTTGCTCACTTAGATATACAGTATGCGTTCAAACAGTCTGAGTCCATTTCCTTATTCATCTTTCCACCCACAAATGACTGTTTTGAAGATAAATATGGTTGTCATTATCTAACCATTATCATAATTTGCATAGCCCACTATCCTAGCAGTTGTTTTAGTTTCACCACTTGAAGAACATCTACAGGTGTCACGCACTGCTTTACATCTTCACTGTATTTTAATTCACCCGTGCGTGGTAATGAAATGGTAGATATCATATTTAACCACTTTTGTTCATATCTGCCTTGGGGCATGGAGCTTCTTTGCGTATCAAAGCTCAGCAATGGCGTACTGTGGTTTTCTCCTGACCTGGGGGAAGGCTGTTAACATAGATCGTTAAATAAGACAGCTGTCTCCAAAACATCAGAGAGGTTTAGTTCAGCGCACAACAGGCTGTAACATTACACTATTTTATATATGCTTGTTAAAAGCCCTTTTCACACCACTTTACCCCCCCCCCCTTGTTTGTATACTATAGTGATGGGTGAGGAAATGTCATGCACTGCATGTCATGCAATATGTGCATTTCTATTTATGTATTTTCATATCACAGTAATTATCATGTACATTTAAGCCAAATTGTCCTAATTATAGTAAATACTACCATAATGTTCTCTGTTTTGCTCTCCGTTAGTAAGACTAGTGACTTGTGAGATTTATGAGTTTATGATTAAAAAAAGATTGTGGGGGCTGTTTTGTTAGACTTCAGTGCGGCTTTTGCTGATGGAAAGACATATGTGTTATGGCTTTACACCCCCAGACAGGGGTATTACATATTGAGATACATGGTACATATTGCTTTTTTGTTTTTACACTTACTGATAATTTTAAAAAAAATATTTCAATGCTAGCTTAAACAATGTGAAGAGGGGTTTGTTCTCCGTGTTCTTCATTTTATGGATAAAGAATCTGCCATGAAAAATTAACAATTCAACAATGATAGTTAAATCAGGGTCCATATAATTTGGATCAAAATTCAACTTAATATCAGAGACTTTCAAATTAACATCAATAGTAGTTTATTTTAAAATAAAATCTAACTCACTCCAAAATATTCTGACAGTCCCAAAATATATTGTCTAGAGTCTCTGGGTCACATCCACAAAATACACATTTGTTATCAATAGCTATTTTGAATCTGTGTTTAATTAAAGGTCTTTACAGGGTGCTTGACTGCTGTTGTTAGTACATAACACTCAGATCAACCCTTAGAGAGATGGGTGGGGCTAAAGCTTAAGAGGGTGTGAACAATGCTGAATGGGTGTAGACAAAGAAGGGCTCTTCAGTAGTTGTACCAAAACATTCAAAGGCCATTTTCTCAAAAGTGAGTTTATAAGGTTATCAACTTTCAAAGCAAAATTACTTTCCCAAATGTTCCTCAAATGCAGTGTATGATATACAATTGTGTAGCTCTGAGTCTCTACTTTTATCCAATGTATAAAAAAAAACGATTTCAAATTTTGCTACAGTACATAAGACCAATTTGAGCTGGTTGGTCACATATTGTGGATAAAGAGTTACCAGTCTAACAGAACACAGAGGGTGTTCTTTAATGGAAGCCTCTCCAACATAATCCTGGTAGAATCAGGAATTCCCCAGGACAGCTGTCTAGATCCCTTGCTTTTCTCAATTGTTACTAATGACATGTCACTGGCTTTGAGTTGCAGTTAGTTTCAGAATGGGTGGCAAGGAATAAGTTAGTCCTAAATACTTTAAAAAACTTAAAGCATTGTATTTGGGACAAATCATTCACTAAACCCTAAAACTCAACTAAATCTTGTAATAAATCATGTGGAAATTGAGCAAGTTGAGGTGACTCTACTGCTTGGAGTAACCCTGAACTGTAAACTGTCATGGTCAAAACATGTTGATACAACAGTAGCTAAGATGGGGAGAAGTCTGTCCAATATAAGCACTGCTCAGGCCCTAGTTTTGTCTCGTCTGGACTACTGTTTAGTCATGTGGTGAGATGCCACAAAGAGGGACCTCAGAACAGAGCAGCGCGACTGTTCTACAAGCATAATAATATGCTTGTAGATCTCCCATGGCTCAAAGCGGAGGAGAGACTGACTTCATCACTAGTTATTTTGAAAGAACTGTTGACATACTGAATGCACCGAGGTGTCTGTTTAAATTACTAGCACACAGCTCGGACACCCATGCATACCCCACAAGACATGCCACCAAAGGTCTCTTCACAATCCCCAAGTTAAGAACAGACTATGGGAGGCACACAGTACTATAGTACATAGCACCATGGCTACATTGAACTCTATTGCACATCCGGTAACTGATGCAAGCAGTAGAATCAGATTTTTTTTAAACATAAAAATACACCTTATGGAACAGCGGGGACTGTGAAGAGACACACATACACATGATAAGAAACTCTACACACACGTAGACATGAATTTTGCATTGTAGATATGTGATAGTAGAGAAGTGGCCTGAGGGCGCACACTTAATGTGTTGTGAAAAGCGTTGTAAAATATAATGTCATGCCTTGGCAGCAGCCAATGGGGATCCTTAATAAACACAAAATACAAACACATCTAAGTCTATGCCATCCAAGGTGTCACAAGCTATAGGTTTAATTCAAAGCATATGATTTACTAACTTTAAGTGGTTAATATAATCCTAACCATACAGTATAACTCCAATAAACAGGGTATGGCACATGTAACCAGGCTGGAATGCAGTCAATGTACAGCCGAGTGGTTGTCGGGGAAGTGTATCCAAGGAGGGTCACTGTTAATATCCTCTATTGGGAGAACATCACTGCACCAGAAGGGTAGTTCTGGCTCTGAGCCAGGAAGTGTCATGTTGACATTGTTTAATTTCTTTCCCCCCAACAACCAGTGATGAGACTCAATGAAATCGAAGCTCGAACTAACTGTACACCTTGCATGAACATAATTATGTTGTCATGTTGGATGAGTTATCAATCCCCCCCCCCCCCCTTTTCTCTCCCTTTTCCCTCCCAGCAGCCCTCTCATCCTTTATCATTTGTTGTTCCCTTGAAACGTGTATTCATCCCTGTCAGCTGTCACCCTATCTGTCTCCCAGGAGAGCTAACTCTGTTAAGTGAATTTGTTCGACTTGACTTTGGAAGCACATGAAAGAGAGGGGTGGAAAACTGTTAACGTGACGCTGCCAAGAGAAACAAATCAGCCAGAACAAGCAGGCACTAGGCAGACCATTTTGGAAGCCGACCCAAGCCACATTCATTTCAGGAAACAGAAACACACAGTCCATCTCTTTATTCCTGACGCGGGCCATTCTCTCCATGTTGGGTTTGGAGAAGTTTGTCTGTTGCCTCCCCCTCTTACATACAGTAGTATCACGGGATTGTTGTTTTTCATATTGAATCTGGTTTCAAATATGATCATACATAGCCTATCCGTAGTAATAAATCAAATGCCATGGAAAAGAGTGACCAGTTTTATTTGAATAAACTATACGGTATTAAAAACAGATTGACTAAAAATAGCCACATTTGAAAAGGAAAGGGCTGTCTAAGACAATATAAATGCTGTATCCTCTGTTCGAATTATGAGCTTTTGCGAACATTGATATACATGAGAATATTATGTAACAGAGGCCTACAGTATGTCTCCTAGCTTCCACTTTTGAAATACTTATCTTTCTCCACTTTATAGTCAACAAACATCAAATAAACCATGCTTGCAGAACATTCATTGAGTCATTCGCTTTTAGGGTATAGCTAACTTTCCCAGGTGACTTGGGCTGAGCTCGGAGCAGAGTGTGATGATGTTATGGGATATTTTTTTATAGAACTGATGCATGAGGACACTTCGTCTATGCTGCAATTAATTATTCAACCCGATTCATCTGCGCTTTGAGAACCCACAGTGTTTTATTTGGGAACCCAAGTGGGAGCTGTTTCAATTTAAAATCCTGACCGCTTCAAATTGTTTCCTGCTTAGTCCTCTCTGAAACGTTTGGTCACTTTGTATGGCCCTGCCAGGGTGTTGATGAACACTTGGACGACTTAGGTGTTTGTCGCAGTAGGGGGAGACCACCAGAGCAGGAGGAAGGTTGCCAGATGAGGGGTGAGGTTGCCAGGCAAATGCCAGCCTGAAAACCATGGAAAACCCAATGGAGACAGAGCTCCTACAGTATACAGTGCATTCGGAAAGTATTCAGAGGGCTGATGGGGTGACCGTATCACCGCCACACCGGCGGTCATGACCACTTAGTCATGGTAATTAGGCTTCTCCAAGCTCTGATGTTGCTGCTGGTCATTAGTAGCCTACCAAGCGTGCTAACTGCCTGGTACTCAGCACTCTATTGTCCCTCTAATCACCCTGCCATCAATGCAAATGTATTCTAAAATCTATTCAAACACTTCATTGGTGCCCATGAGCTCTTGTTGCGCAACATTTCTATAGGCTGTGCAATTGTGGGAGAAAACAGAGTGATGGCCGCTAATAAAAAGAGGAGGATCCCATCAGCTTTCTATAGACTAGGCCTACTATATTTATTTCTCTACTTTCCTAATATGAAGCACATTGCTTATATTTACAACAGGAGTATAGCCTAACTGGTTGGCATGAAAATAAACCATGGGGAAATCGTCCTCCATTCGCTATTTAAGTGCATAGATTACATTTTTTTTTTCCTGCTGCCCCTGTTTCGATACAGGTGCATGTTATATTATTTGGTATATGTAAAGACAAGATTAAATCAAGAGTAGTCTGATGGATGACAATATTAGCCTATCACTTCTGAATTATATATCATCACTTGTGAATGATGCCCAGCATTTTTTGCGACTTTTTCGAATCATTGTTGCACACCTCATTTAGCCTAGACCATAGGCCTATATGTTTTGATAAGGTTTGTATCACAACTAAAGTGGCCAATAACTTTTTAAACTTTTTAAAATTAAGCACATTAATCCGCTTTACAAGGAGTGTAGAGCCTAACTGGAAAACATAAGCAGCTAGTGAGTTCCAAGTGTGGGAAAGATAATTTTCACCATAAAAATGCACCTTTCTAATAAAAGCATTACATGCATTATTGAATTTGCGGTCACTTTGATTAATGGTGTTTTCCGCTAATGGTGTTCGTTAGGCCTACTCATCTTATAGGCTGACGAAAAGTAAATATGGACAGTTCTTTCAATATCTTCAATGTGCACCTCGAAATTGGATAAGTTGCGTCCCCGATGTGTCTGTCTTCACTTGTAGCCTGTGAGAAAGACCCGATCACGTGATGTAGCTCACAGCACTGAGGGTGAAGGGCACAACGGCCAATGGCCGAGAAAGGCATGGATTTTTTTAGGGTACATTACAGACACACAAAGGTGATGCTGCCGTGAAATTCTAGGCATTATCAAGTGCTTGTCAAACTGTGAATGAGTGAATGATGTAGTGTGTGCAGCCTGCACAAAAAAAACAAAGCAGAGCTCATGCCTTTCAAGCAACTTTTTTCAAATCATCATTAGAGTCTCATCATGCGGCCTTATAATGTATTAAAAATCAAAACATATAGCCCAACATTTGTAGAACAACTAAAGTTACATTAATAACTCTAAATTAAGCATATAGGAAAACCTATTTCTTTGTTAACCACTCAACACAAAATAGCTGCATGTGCGGACTCCCTCGAATCGTTTGGAGAAGATATCATGCTGTGGGAGTCGGATCCAGGGAAAGATGTACAGAGAGATCGTTGATGAAAACTTGCTCCAGAGCGCTCAGGACCTCAGACTGGGGCAAAGGTTCACCTTCCAACAGGATAATGACCCTAAGCACAGCCAAGACAATGCAGGAGTGGCTTCGGGACAAGTCTCTGAATGTCCTTGAGTGGCCCAGCCAGAGCCTGGACTTGAACCCAATTGAACATCTCTGGAGAGACCTGAAAATAGCTGTGCAGCGACACTCCCCATCCAACCGGACAAACCTTGAGAGGATCTGCAGAGAAGAACGGGACAAGGTCCCCAAATACAGGTGTGCCAAGCTTGTCATGTCATACCCAAGAAGACTCAAGGCTGTAATCACTGCCAAAGGTGCTTCAAAAAGCACTGAGTAAAGGGTCTGAATGCTTTTGTAAATGTGATATTTCAGTTTTTGTTTTTTTATAAATGTGCAAAAGTTTCTATAAACCTGTTTTGTATTGTCATTATGGGGTTTATGTTTTACGTTTTAATCCATTTTAAAATAAGGCTGTAATGTAACAAAATGTGGAAAAAGGGAAGGGGTCCGAATGCACTGTATAGGTAAAGTTAGGCACTCACTATGACACAAAGTCATACATTTCACAATATTCAACCACAAAGTCTGAGGAAAACCAATGGGCATCAAAGTCAAGGTCCAACACAGCCGTGGACGGGTATGATAGTATAAAATAACATTACTTGTAAAAAAAAGAAGTAAACTAAAGGGAAAGTCCTATATAACCCGCCATCATCCATGCTTTGATTACAAGCAGGCTTGACTACTGTAATGCTCTCCTGTCTGGTCTACCCAAGAAAGCCATTGGTCAACTGCAAAATATACAGAATGCTGCAGCACGGGTACTGACCAAGACCAGACGGAGAGCACACATTACACCGGTTTTAAAGTCTCTGCACTGGCTGCCTGTGAGTTTTAGAATACATTTGAAGATTATTCTATTGGGTTTTAAAGTCTCTGCACTGGCTGCCTGTGAGTTTTAGAATACATTTGAAGATTATTCTATTGGGTTTTAAAGTCTCTGCACTGGCTGCCTGTGAGTTTTAGAATACATTTGAAGATTATTCTATTGGGTTTTAAAGTCTCTGCACTGGCTGCCTGTGAGTTTTAGAATACATTTGAAGATGATTATATTGGGTTTTAAAGTCTCTGCACTGGCTGCCTGTGAGTTTTAGAATACATTTGAAGATGATTCTATTGGGTTTTAAAGTCTCTGCACTGGCTGCCTGTGAGTTTTAGAATACATTTGAAGATGATTCTATTGGGTTTTAAAGTCTCTGCACTGGCTGCCTGTGAGTTTTAGAATACATTTGAAGATGATTCTATTGGGTTTTAAAGTCTCTGCACTGGCTGCCTGTGAGTTTTAGAATACATTTGAAGATGATTCTATTGGGTTTTAAAGTCTCTGCACTGGCTGCCTGTGAGTTTTAGAATACATTTGAAGATGATCTATTGGGTTTTTTAAAGTCTCTGCACTGGCTGCCTGTGAGTTTTAGAATACATTTGGGTTTTAAAGTCTCTGCACTGGCTGCCTGTGAGTTTTAGAATACATTTGAAGATGATTCTATTGGGTTTTAAAGTCTCTGCACTGGCTGCCTGTGAGTTTTAGAATACATTTGAAGATGATTCTATTGGGTTTTAAAGTCTCTGCACTGGCTGCCTGTGAGTTTTAGAATACATTTGAAGATGATTCTATTGGGTTTTAAAGTCTCTGCACTGGCTGCCTGTGAGTTTTAGAATACATTTGAAGATGATTCTATTGGGTTTTAAAGTCTCTGCACTGGCTGCCTGTGAGTTTTAGAATACATTTGAAGATGATTCTATTGGGTTTTAAAGTCTCTGCACTGGCTGCCTGTGAGTTTTAGAATACATTTGAAGATGATTCTATTGGGTTTTAAAGTCTCTGCACTGGCTGCCTGTGAGTTTTAGAATACATTTGAAGATGATTCTATTGGGTTTTAAAGTCTCTGCACTGGCTGCCTGTGAGTTTTAGAATACATTTGAAGATGATTCTATTGGGTTTTAAAGTCTCTGCACTGCTGCCTGTGAATACATTTGAAGATGATTCTATTGGGTTTTAAAGTCTCTGAGTTTTAGAATACATTTGAAGATGATTCTATTGGGTTTTAAAGTCTCTGCACTGGCTGCCTGTGAGTTTTAGAATACATTTGAAGATGATTCTATTGGGTTTTAAAGTCTCTGCACTGGCTGCCTGTGAGTTTTAGAATACATTTGAAGATGATTCTATTGGGTTTTAAAGTCTCTGCACTGGCTGCCTGTGAGTTTTAGAATACATTTGAAGATGATTCTATTGGGTTTTAAAGTCTCTGCACTGGCTGCCTGTGAGTTTTAGAATACATTTGAAGATGATTCTATTGGGTTTTAAAGTCTCTGCACTGGCTGCCTGTGAGTTTTAGAATACATTTGAAGATGATTCTATTGGGTTTTAAAGTCTCTGCACTGGCTGCCTGTGAGTTTTAGAATACATTTGAAGATGATTCTATTGGGTTTTAAAGTCTCTGCACTGGCTGCCTGTGAGTTTTAGAATACATTTGAAGATGATTCTAAATTGGGAATTTTAAAGTCTCTGCACTGGTTTTGCCTGTTTGAGTTTTAGAATACATTTGAAGATGATTCTATTGGGTTTTAAAGTCTCTGCACTGGCTGCCTGTGAGTTTTAGAATACATTTGAAGATGATTCTATTGGGTTTTAAAGTCTCTGCACTGGCTGCCTGTGAGTTTTAGAATACATTTGAAGATGATTCTATTGGGTTTTAAAGTCTCTGCACTGGCTGCCTGTGAGTTTTAGAATACATTTGAAGATGATTCTATTGGGTTTTAAAGTCTCTGCACTGGCTGCCTGTGAGTTTTAGAATACATTTGAAGATGATTCTATTGGGTTTTAAAGTCTCTGCACTGGCTGCCTGTGAGTTTTAGAATACATTTGAAGATGATTCTATTGGGTTTTAAAGTCTCTGCACTGGCTGCCTGTGAGTTTTAGAATACATTTGAAGATGATTCTATTGGGTTTTAAAGTCTCTGCACTGGCTGCCTGTGAGTTTTAGAATACATTTGAAGATGATTCTATTGGGTTTTAAAGTCTCTGCACTGGCTGCCTGTGAGTTTTAGAATACATTTGAAGATGATTCTATTGGGTTTTAAAGTCTCTGCACTGGCTGCCTGTGAGTTTTAGAATACATTTGAAGATGATTCTATTGGGTTTTAAAGTCTCTGCACTGGCTGCCTGTGAGTTTTAGAATACATTTGAAGATGATTCTATTGAAGATGTTTTAAAGTCTCTGCACTGGCTGCCTGTGAGTTTTAGAATACATTTGAAGATGATTCTATTGGGTTTTAAAGTCTCTGCACTGGCTGCCTGTGAGTTTTAGAATACATTTGAAGATGATTCTATTGGGTTTTAAAGTCTCTGCACTGGCTGCCTGTGAGTTTTAGAATACATTTGAAGATGATTCTATTGGGTTTTAAAGTCTCTGCACTGGCTGCCTGTGAGTTTTAGAATACATTTGAAGATGATTCTATTGGGTTTTAAAACAATCCACGATTGAGCACCCCAATACATGTCATACATGCTTTTAAGTTACCTGGATGTACCCAGTAGGTCCCTCAGGTCCTCGGGTACTGGCCTTTTAACTCTTCCAAAGCCTATGACCAAGAGGCAGGGAGAGGCAGCCTTTAGTTGGTCTGCCAGAGAACCTGAGAGGGGCCGAAACTATGGACATACTGTATATAAAAGAGATCTTAAAACACATTTTTTTAGCTTTAATTTTTTTTCTTATTGTGTAGTAATTATTTCAACTTTTATTTTCATCGTTTTTTATTATTTTTTTCCCCCTGTAAAGCATATTGCGCTGTATGTCTGAATTGTGCTGTATAAATAAACCTTGATTTCATCATTAAAATGAAATATTTTTTTGAAAAAGTAGCTGTCCTAACTACTGCAGACCAAGGTTTTTTTCTGCCTTTGGAATGCAATACTCTAAGCACCATTATTTTCCAGTACATAAAAAAGTTGAGTAGACCATGTTGGGTGTGAAGTAAGATGGAAACCCTGTCAGTCACAGCCAATAGCGAGGCCCCATGAGGTATAACAGACTAGGCTTCCATTACCCATCACCCTAACCCCTCCCTCTGCAAACCCCACAAGTAAGCCTTTGAAAAATATAGGGTTACCTCTAAGCAAATCCCCCTGAAACTGAACACTTTTATCCCGTATATAGTCACTCATTGGCACGCGGTGCACTTACGTCTGAGAGAATTAAGAGCTATTTCTTGTATGGGGTGCAGAGTCCTCCACTGCTAGTCCATAGTATTAAACAAGTGGCACTGTGACTTGCCTTTCTTTAATGAGCTCCATATGAACAAAAACCAGTAGATTATGATGCCACATTCAACTTCCATCCTAGGAATATGAAGCAGTTTGTAAATTCAAGTTTGGTACACAAAATAAACAAAGAAATGCAAACAAATGAATTAGGTCATGGATGGCTAAGTCATGCCTGATGTCAGCATAAGCAAATGAAACCGATGGAAAAATGTGTGCACGCACACAGTTAAAGTATGCCGCACTTTGGTGCTTTTTGTGTACCTTCCTAGCTACTTGCCCTGCAAGTAGCTCACATGACATTAGCTTACCAGAGAGCTACTGGCTGAGCATCACACAAAATGTTCAGATTGGAGTGATTAGTGAGTCATTCTCCAGTGTGTAAATCCAGAACACCCCAAAGGGCAGCTCCCTCATACAACAGTGGGCATTGATTGATTACACATCCTCTACCACTGTCATCGAACTCATGGTTCTTCCTGACTCTGAATAGGAATGGAAATGTGGTGGATACGGTACATGGTACTCCTTCCTCCTTTCTCCTGCTTTCACGCTCACAAACACAGCCTTATCTGGCCCGTAGGTGTATTCCTGAAATTCATCAGTGAGTGAAAACCCTTGATGATTTAGTGAGTGGACAAGTTGTAATCTCTGGACTTAACAGACAGCCCGTAACCCCCCCCCCCCCCCCCCACTAATGAAGGCCATAAAACAGGGCCTGTGACAAGCAGCAAAAGCAGCTGAGAGTGCAGACTGTTCTAATCGGGCCTCTGGAGAGAGACCCACACATACGAAAAGGACCCCAGGATACTGTAACATACATCAGGCGCGACAGGGAGGCCCCATGCATGGTTTTAACAGGGACTCTCCCCAAGGCACCCTGTACAGGCGCAGGTGCATGGCTTCACGGAGTCATATGGACCGAGGTTAGGACCACAGCCCTTAACCCCCAGCAGTTTCACAGAGGAGGGCCTGAACAGGTTTTGGAATGTGCTTTCAATATGTACACTGACCAAAAATATAAATATAACACGCAACAATTTTGACAATTTTACTGAGTTACAATTCATAAAAGGAAATCAGTCAATTGAAATGAATTCATTCATAATTTAGAAATAGTTTTGAGAAACACTGACTCAAGAGTATAGAGAGAGAGAGTGTGTGTGTGTGAGAGAGAGAGAGAGAGAGAGAGAGAGAGAGAGAGAGAGAGAGAGAGAGAGAGAGAGAGAGAGAGAGATTAACTGAATCTTAGTTGTAATGATAATTGTAGGCACTTGTCACCATTAGTTAATGTTACAACACAGGACAGGAGAGTTAATCATATGCACAAATTGCAGACCATTTACTTTATTCAATGTTGAGCGCAAATTACAGGCCAATTACCTTATTTAATGTGTGTATAAAGATATTGCCCAATTATACTGCAAATTAATTGACCCCTTCAATATGAAATCATCAGTTTTATCAGTCTGAACATATGGTGTCTGTTCACTGTCTGGTGTCCTTAGTTTTATTGACTAGATTGAGTCTGTAAAATGAGAGTAATTTTCAAAATAAAACAATCTTTCCTTCCAACTAAGATAAAAGGTTAAGTGATTTCACATGGTTCAATAAATTATTTAGGAAAAACAGAAATGTCTGGTTGGAAAATATAGCAACAGATGCAGAACCACTCCAAGATCAAGCTTGCCTGCCAGCCAAAGCTTTAGTGGAATCATTCCCTTGGACTTTTCTTCTTGTCTTTCAAAGAAAAGAAAGTCTCCCTTAGCTGTAGATTTAGAAAAGATGGAGAGGGTCGAACCTGCTAATGTCTTTTCATCATAATTTATGTACCATCTGTCTGCTCAATACCTTGGAGACACCCAGCACTGTTTGTCTGGACTGCCTTCACTTCTAATGGATATTGTAGCACCTTTCAATTATAGTGCTTCCATTCACAATCAGCAAAAAGCACATACAAACCTAAGCTTCACTCTTGGCAGAAAGATGACTTATCTTCAGAAACAGGACGTGACATCACATTCTGCATACATACATTACCTGATAGTTTACTCAAAGGGAAGGGATTAGCTGGTACGGTTGTCTTCTTCTCCCTGCGGTGCACTATGATTCCAGGGCTCCTGCCCATTTGGACAGTGGTGTGTTGATTCTCTTGAAGGAAGCTGTTTTTAATGGCACACAGATCAGTGAATTCCTCTGTCCTGTGAGATTTCTCTCCCTCGCTCTCTGAACTTCACAAACCTGAAGTCAACCCTATATAATTTCTAAAACGCTTTGGTTAAAAGTCGACATTAACCGTTTTGTGCTGTATGTAGTCAGTACCACCTTCAAATTCAAATCTATACCTGTAGCGAATTGGTAGTTCCGGATGTGAGACCACATTCCTTTAGCAAAGCGAGCAATGTGGTTATCAAAGATATTCCCTCAGCCTCCTGGATCATTTCTGGACATGTTTTATAGGAGGATTTTTTTAAACAAGAGCTATCCATTGGGGAAACTCAACTAGGAAATTACTGGACCCTATGAGCTAAAGGATAAAGTTGGTGCTATGGCAACAAGTGGCATGTTCTCTCTGTGCCAACACCACTCAGGTGGCAGTGTCCATAAGGCATACATTTTCTGTGGAATACTCTGTGAAGGAGCCATACCGTTAGAACTGCCCAGAGTTAAGACTTGTCCATGTTGGCCACCACAAGATTTGTAACATGAAAGAAATGCCTCCCAGAAATGCCTCCCAGAAGGGAATAGCATTTGTCAATTTAAAGTCAACAACATCGGTTGCATTGCTCAAGTGAACTACATGTATCCACCCGAAGCCACCCGTGACCTCTTTTGCTACGTTTTTCCAGAATTGTCAAAATCTTTAACTTGGAGAACACAACAATCAAAAACTGCATTTAGCCGTCTTTTTACGGATTAGCTATTGGGGATTCCTATTGGATGAAGATTGGACATCATTCGTTTTACATCCGAGGGCCTTTTGGCTGCAGAAACGTGTGCAACGCCAGAATTTATATGAAAGAAATGTGTGTGCAATGTTGGAACGTCACGAAATGCGCAGCTTGTTTTTGAGTTTGAGTGATGCAAGTCTAATTGTGTCTGGCTCTTTCGAAGAAGAAAAAAAAAGTTCTTCTTGAGAACACTGAGTGAAATTCTGAATTCATGACTTGGACCAGGCTTATTCTATAATAATGATATTAACCCAATGTCCCAGCATAGAGGTTCCTCCATTTCCCAGGTGGCCAAAGTGCAAAGTGCACTTGTCAGACAGAGATATCAGACGCGAAATTTAGTAGACCTACATTTTAGACCTGGCCTGTCAGAGGGAACTTAAGGTTAGCCTCCCAAGTCTTTTGATGGGGAGTGAATGATGTGTGTAGTCTTTCCTATCTACACACTCTGTCTGATGTGTAATATTGTGATACCTGATAGTGCTCTCACTACTAACAGAAGCAGAGCATGGCGTCAACCCACGTCTGTGGATATTAAACAACGCTCAGGCTGGGTTGGAGGGGATTAGAAAAGTCCATGTATGGTTGGCGTGGGCTGCGGAAGGCAGCAACAGGGGACACCTGCATAGAGTCCAGAAGCTGCGGGGTCTGGCTCAGGACTTATGGGTGCTGTCACAGGGACCAGGGCCATGTCCTTACTCTCTGACAGGGTGACAGGTCCCAGAAAGAAGCCTGGTAATGAGGCTGTCCATCTCACAGACAACCTGCAGTGCCTCCACGTCTCCGAGCAGCGCCAGGTCACCCTCTCCTCTTCAGACTCCACGTCTCCTCTCAAAACAGCTAGCTAGCATTAACCTACATTAGCCAGTTTTTGGGTTGAATACTTATACACTTCTGTAAAGACACAACGGAACCAATGGTTTCAAAAGTGCAGACTCTGCACATCAGGCAAGATAAATCAAGCGCACCAACTATTAGAAAGAAGGGGGAAAAATGCTCCAGGTTTTGTTAGCACTAACATCCAGGCTAGCAGTAACCTGTCCTGTTCAATTAGCTTCAGCATTGTGCCTCCTCTTGTCATAGAACTCAATGTCATTAATGGGATGCTGGACATTGGATATAGTATGGTTAACTTCGAGATTATGAAATCCTATAACAAACCAAACACGGCATTTTGCATTTGCTGAGTCAGGCAATTGTGCTCGCCCAGTTGTATGGTCAGCAGGAATCCGTGGAATGTAGACTGTGGTGGTTAAAGGGATACTGGGAGATATTGAGATTTAAGTTGTTTTTCTACTTATCCAGAGTCAGACGAACTGGAAACCATTCTTATGTCTCTGCGTGCAGTGTGGAGATGATTGCAAGTGCAATTGCTGGAAGTCTCGCGGTAGGGGAGACTGGGGTTGGTTGTCACACTTTTTAGTAATTAATGGATTTCTCAGCACCAGTATATCTTACAATAACAGTTTCAATATTAGGAGAAAGACCAATGTTATAAGCCATTAAACACACTCTGTCCACTTTTGACAACCAGCCCCATTCTGGGGTTGGTTGCCACACAGCATGTGTGTGGTTGGTTGTCACAGTGTTTGCCATTTGTTTTCCAGCAACAATTGAACCAATTGTCTAAAGTTGAAGAAAAAGTAAAGCAGTTGAATATTTGCTTTGACATTGTCATTCTTACTCCACTCAAATTGTCACATCAATGCTTAATATAACAAGTAACCATCTGATATTTAGATAAAAATGTAATATTTTGATCAAGTGAAAAAGTAAAGCTGTAAAAAAAACACACAATTCAAACAGGATCAGGTGTGTGTATGCGTGTGTGAATGTTGACGACCAAATCTGAACCAATCACAGTTTGGAGAGCACAGCAGAGTGTATTTTTTTCTTCCATTTTACCTGGCAAGTTAGGAACAAATTCTTATTTTCAATGTCAGCCTAGGGGACAATGCGGAAGGGGGATTTAACTGCTTTGTTCAGGGGCAGAAAGACAGATTTTTTACCTTGTCAGCTCTGGGATTCGATCTTGCAACCTTTCGGTTACTAGTCCAATGCTCTAACCACTAGGCTACCTGCTGCCCCTGTAATCAATACAGTAAAGCAGAGCACAGTAGAATACAGTACAGTATAAAGAAATTAATTACACAACCCCCCCCCATCCTTGATTTTGAGCAATAAACACTGTGACGAACAATCTGTGAATAACCAACCCTTGTTTCCCCTGCAGTAGCCAGCTCCTCTCAAAAACAGGGAAATACACCTTCTAACTACTCCAAAGCTGTGTGGCTAGTCATTTATAGTCTTACAAAGCCATACATAGTCATCAATATTTTAGAAATGTGTAACTTTTACTGATAGTCCTAAAATCCTGTCCACTTCCTCATTCTCTGTCCCGTTGTTGCATTGAGATGCATAGAGATGTATAGAGAGCGCAATGTTGTATCTGTCTCAATGGCTCTGCCCGTGCACTCATAGACGCCATAATGGGACAGACACAACGCTGCAATCTCTATACATCTCTATGCATCAAAGCATAGAGATGTAAACTAACAAGGGGTAGACCTATGCTTTTAGCCATTTTCTTTAACAAAAGCCACAATATCCTCACATACCTGCTCAATTCGAGCCCTAGTTTTAATTTAGCACACCATGGTCTTCACTGACACTGAGATATTTAAAGAGTGCATGGTGACTGAAGGAATTGGCTGACAAAATCTATGGATAATAGACCTCTTATCTCATGAATAGGAAGAAACAGGCTCCAACACAAAGCCCTCTTGTTGTTAGTAGCCTACAGTCGAATTAAAATCAAGACTCTTTAAATTAATCAAATTAGTCTACTGTCAGCACCCGTGCGCTGTCCATCTCCGCGGCTGCTGCTTCTTTGTAATGTAAGTTGTAAATTACTCGAATATGGCTTATTGTGAGGTCAATAACGGTGATAAATAGCTTCATTATGGGCAACAAAAAATATTGTTCTTATTCAAATAAATGATTGCATTAGCAAGCTTACCTCCGGTCCTCCTTCTCATCTTCGCACTCCCCTCTCAAACTCAACAGACATCAGTAGGCCTAGTCCACATGCAAACAGTGCATTTTTGGGATTAAAAAAAAAAGTATTTTCGGAAGAAGCCTCCTGACGTGCCAGCATACACAACACAGTCATTGGTTAGGCAGCAAGAAAGGGTTTAAAACCTATTGTGACTAGGGGGCAGTATTTTCATTTTTGGGAAAAAAACGTTCCCGTAGTAAACGGGATATTTTGTAAGGACAAGATGCTAGAATATGCATATAATTGACAGCTTAGGATAGAAAACACTCTAATGTTTCCAAAACTGAAAAAATATTGTCTGTGAGTATATCAGAACTGATGTTGCATTCGAAAGCCTGAGAAAAATCCAATCTGGAAGTGCCTCATGTTTTGAAAGCGCTGCGTTTCTATGCGTCCCTATTGAGCAGTGAATGGGCTATCAACCAGATTACTCTTTCTCCGTATTCCCGAAGGTGTCTACAGCATTGTGACGTAGTTTTACGCATTTATGTTGAAGAATACCCGTAAGCGGCTACATTGCACAAGTGGTCACCTGATGCTCCCAGAGAGATTCTCGCGTAAAATACAGAGGTAGCCATTACTCCAATCGGTCCTACTGAAAAATGAATTGTCCCGATGGATATATTATCGAATAGATATTTGAAAAACACCTTGAGGATTGATTATAAACAACGTTTGCCATGTTTCTGTTGATATTATGGAGCTAATTTGGAATATTTTTCGCAGTTTTCGTGACTGCAATTTCCGCGCGATTTCTCAGCCAAACGTGAAGAACAAACAGAGCTATTTCGCCTACAAAAATTATATTTTGGGAAAAAAGGAACATTTGCTATCTAACTGGGAGTCTCGTGAGTGAAAACATCCGAAGCTCATCAAAGGTAAACAATTTAATTTGATTGCTTTTCTGATTTCCGTGACCAAGTTACCTGCTGCTAGCTGGACAAAATGCTATGCTAGGCTATCGACAAACTTACACAAATGCCTGTAAAGCGTATTTTGAAAATCTGAGATGACAGGGTGATTAATTTCATTTGTGATTTTCATGAATAGGAATATTTTCTAGGAATATTTATGTCCGCTGCGTTATGCTAATTAGTGTCAGGCGATGATTACGCTCCCTCATGCGGGATGGGGAGTCATTAGAGGTTAAATCAGCAAGAGCAGTACAGGCCGGGGCTCGTGATTAAGAATGCCTATACACTGCACGGTGTAATCAAGCAATAATGCAATGTTGGCAATATATCACAAGCCCCAGAGGTGCCTTATTACTGTTATAAACTGGTTACCAAGGTAATTAGAGCATTACAATTACATGTTTTTTCATACCCGTGGCATACAGTCTAATATACCACGGCTTTCAGCCAGCATTCAGGCCTTGAATCATCCAGTTTATAATAAGCAACTAACTCTCAAACCCTGATCAATCTGACATTTAATCAATAACAAATTACATGACCCTCCCCTGGACTAAATAAAAATATATGAAAACCTCCCCCTGACTGAATTTTAAAAAGCATGACCCTCCCCCATTTTCCTCAAGGTAACAATTATTTACATTTCGACCGCTCCCTTACTACAGTACGTATAGCTTCGTAAAACTATAAATGACCAATCTCCAAACTGCACGCAGAGACATAAAAATGGTATCCTTAATGTTGAAATCTCGCAGTATCCCTTTAAGAAGTGTGTTGGGAGCGGTCACCTCTTCAGTCATTACTGAACACAATCCAATGCCTCTCTGAAAAGGCCAACTCCGCCCTAGGTGGGATTACCGCCTCAAAACCATGAAGACTCCAACTTCATGGCATTCTTCTTTAATGAGGGCGTGGTGAGATCAAACAGGATTGTTCTCCTACTTCGGAAGGGGCTGATCTGGGTGGCCATTACTGTGATATTAGGGTACTTCTTGGTACTTCATTTTTGTCCCTACACTATTTGTTTGTGATCAACAGCAGTTTTGCTATAGGGTTGTGTTACCAAGAATTGTTATTGTGTTTTCTCGTTGAATTCTTTATAAAGTGATAAGTGATGAGAACCACTGGCACGTCTATCAGGGTTAAGCCTTTTCTTTGTTAATGGTTAATGGGGTTTATTAGCCAGATGCATAGCATTGAAGTTTGAGAATCAACAACATGCTCTGTGAATTTCAACACCTGCGCTACACTCCCCCATAAAAACCAGTATGTATGCCTCATTCCCTGGAATGACTTAATGGCATATTAGGCTCTATCACGTCCCCATAGACTGGGGCTCCAGGTTTCTCTGACTCGCTGCTGACATTCAATATTTGTCCGTGTTTATCTAGGGATCGCCGTTGTCATGGTTTTCCAAGGATTCTTGAGATGACCTCAAGATGACTGTCAGGAAGCTGTAGAATAATATGTAAGCTGAGGTCGTTTTATTTAATACGACAGGCTTCTTGTGATTACGTAATGCTATATCAATAAGCAGTTCACTTATTTCTTCAGTAATTAGTGTGTGGGCCTAAGCATTGCGGGACATTTGAAGTAAGGTGCAATGAGCAACCATAAAATGTTTAAAAAAAGTACTTTATTACTGCAGCCCAGCGAGATTATCTAGGGAAAATTGATGACATATTTTGTAAGAATTTGAAATTGTAAACAGGAATAAATGCAGAATAATAGTGAACACGTGTTGTTAGCTCTTTGGACTGGTGAAATGCGTGTGGACCTCTCTGGCTCACGCCTGCCTTCATAACAGTATTTCCTTTAACATGTTTGACTTTGCATTAACATTAAATATGAACTGTATTGCTGTACTGTATTGTATTATACTGTATCATATGGACTGAAATTACGCACATCGTTCAAACCATGATAAAGCAGAAGACACACGCGATTCTGGAGCAACACATGCGGCCTACAAAGTTACAAAAATAGGTTAGTGAATTTGATTTTAATTTTGAAATATAATAGGGCATTATTGTGTAATTAGTAGGCTGGCGCATACAGTTGAAGTCGGAAATGTCACAATTCCTGACATTATATCCTAGTAAGAATTCCCTGTCTTAGGTCAGTTAGGACCACCACTTTATTTTGAGAATGTGAAATGTCAGAATAATAGTAGAGAGAATAATTTATTTAAGCTTTTATTTCTTTCATTACATTCCCAGTGGGTCAGAAGTTTACATACACTCAATTAGTATTTGGTAGCATTGCCTATAAATTGTTTAACTTGGGTCAAACATTTCAGGTAGCCTACCACAAGCTTCCAAAATAAATTGGGTGATTTTGGCCCATTCCTCCTGACAGAGCTGGTGTAACTGAGTCAGGTTTGTAGGCCTCCTTCCTCGCACACGCTTTTTCAGTTCTGCCAACAAATTTTCTATAGGATTGAGGTCAGGGCTTTGGGATGGCCACTCCAATACCTTGACTTTGTTGTCCTTAAGCCATTTTGCCACAACTTTGGAAGTATGCTTGGGGTCATTGTCCATTTGGAAGAGCCATTTGCGACCAAGCTTTAACTTCCTGACTGATGTCTTGAGATGTTGCTTCAATATTTCCACATCATTTTCTTCCTCATGATGCTCTCTTTTTTGTGAAGTGCACCAGTCCCTCCTGCAGCAAAGCACCCCCACAACATGATGCTGCCACCCCTGTGCCTCACGGTTGGGATGGTGTTCTTCGGCTTGCAAGCCTCCCCCTTTTTCCTCCAAACATAATGATAGTCATTATGGCCAAACAGTTATATTTTTGTTTCTTCAGACCAGAGGACGTTTTTCCAAAAAGTACGATCTTTGTCCCCATGTGCTATTGCAAACCGTAGTCTGGCTTTTTTATGGCGGTTTTGGAGCAGTGGCTTCTTCCTTACTTAGCGGCCTTTCAGGTTATGTCGATATAGGAATCATTTTACTGTGGATATAGATACTTTTCAACCTGTTTCCTCCATCATCTTCACAAGGTCCTTTGCTGTTGTTCTGGGATTGATTTGCACTTTTCGCACCAAAGTACGTTCATCTCTAGGAAACAGAACGCTTACATACTTACATACACTTACATACATACTTGCATACTATTATTTGTGCAGATGAACGTGGTACCTTCAGGCGTTTGGAAATTGCTCCGAGGGATTAACCAGACTTTTGGAGGTCTACATTTTTTTTGCTGAGGTCTTGGCTGATTTCTTTTGATTTCCCCATGATGTCAAGCAAAGAGGCACTGAGTTTGAAGGTAGGCCTTGAAATATATCCACAGGTACACCTCCAATTGACTCAAATTATGTCAATTAGCCTATCAGAAGCTTCTACAGCCATGACATCATTTTCTGGAATTTTCCAAGCTGTTTAAAGGCACAGTCAACTTACTGTATGTAAACTTCTGACCCACTGGAATTGTGATACAGTTAATTATAAGTGAAATAATCTGTCTGTAAACAATTGTTGGACAAATTACTTGTGTCATGCACAAAGTAGATGTCCTAACCAGCTTACCAAAACTATAGTTTGTTCACAAGAAATTTGTGGAATGGTTGAAAAGCGAGTTTTAACGACTCCAACCTAAGTGAATGTCAACTTCCGACTTCATTTTATATATATTAGCCTATCTCCTCTTTCTCGCTCTATTGTTGCTTCATTCCTCCCTCGCTTTCAACAGTTAAATGAAATAAGTTTCGTTGTCCTTATCTTCATCCTTCTAATGACATCCTTGAATAATATAAGACTAGAATTAGATGCAGAAGGCTTTCACTTCTCTTCACGAGGATTGAATGGTTATGGGTCTGAATGAATAACCGCTACAGCCATCACGTGTTCACTCTTCTTTCAAACTACCTGTGAGTTCTATTGGCTGCTGTCTTTAACCTTCAGAAAAAAAGAGCTTGTGTCCCTCTTCGAATAGTCTATTTGTATAAGAAGTGCAAAACAAATGATATCCAACAAGCTTTTCGAGTCTAGCTTTTCCTGCATGGGACTCCAAGAGTTAGGGAGCGTGTTTTTATGGAGAGGCCACAGGTGCGTATTGTGTAAGAGACAGACGCTATAAGTTAGAAGCTTATTATGCATAACTCATTTTTTATTCGCTAAAAACCAGGCTAATACTACATTGAATGTATTACCTGAAAGAGGTAGGCTAGGACATCTATATATAGGGCTATATATCAATCTAGAACATGATTCTATATTTTGGATGCAATTTGAATGGAGTTGATGGAGACAAAGAAAGACTTTGAGAGAGTGCTTGATTAGCACTGATTCAAAGCAAAGATATTGGAGTGATCTGGTCTTTATATTACTGTAGCTTAGGCTATGCTGCAGCAAATGTAGGCCTGCCTGTCACAAGACAAAAAGTAACCATGATGAGATGATAGGTCTACATGCTTTGTGAACTGTGCTCCATACTGAGATGGGCAGTCTGTCCCCACCCTGAGCGTTGATTCGTCATGCATCATTCATCATTCATCGCATATCATTTAACAGTTCCATTTCACGCCATGCTGATCATATCAATCATTTATTCGAATTTACCGGTTTCTCACAGTTATTTATCCCGGGAAACGGGAGTGGTTTTGGGTGGTAAATCCCAGTAACAGAGTTCCTGCTATTCAACCCTAGTTCCCACGGACCAGAAGAGACCTATGGAGACTTGTGGTCCTCTTTCTGTAGTTTTCTCTCTCTCTGCTGGTCCAATCAGACTGACCTGCCGTAAGGTGTTTAAAGGTCGAGGGACGTTCCCACAGGAAATGACTGCTTTTAGGAACATGGATGGATCCGGCCTCCATGCTCTTTCCTGCTCCACAAACACAGCTCAGCCAGACCGGCGGCCATGATGGATGAAACAGGCAGGCTAGCCCTACCTCCGTCTTATTTATGGGACCAGAAAGCTACACATGGAACAGTGAATGTCATTACACAGGAAGGGTAGAAAAAAAAACATCTGACATTGAAATGAACTACATGTAACAGTTATGCTGGAAATGGGGAGTGATAGCTGTTTGTAATATGGACATTCCAGAGCTTGAGGTAATGCCGACCACCAGACCCTATTTCATTTTTCAGTCTGGTCTTTGGATCATGTTGTTCGTCCGTGGATACAGATACAAAGCCTTGTAAGTGTTGTATAGTTGTCCAACTTCTCTGTATCTCTGTCTGGGTACCCAGGCAGTAATGACGACCTGTATTCATTAGGATGGGGTGAAAGTTGGTTTGCTCCTGGGTGGGTCTTTGGAGTTTCTAACCGTGACATGAGCAACTGGAATCACGCACTGTATGGTTCAGGATGGTTTGGCTCAGCAGGGTGTGTCGATGGGCTCGTATTATTGTGGGATCATGCACAACAAGTGTTTTACCACTCTTGGCATTGATACAGTACAGCAGGAGTTTGTTGAACCTTTTGGTACAAGGTTTATGTAGGCTGGAGAAAATGGCAAAACATTTTATGGAAGAATGGAAATGTAAAAAGTCACATTTCCCTTGCTGCTTTCGTCTGTATTCAATCACGTTATCAGAGTTGACAAAACAAAATCA
Source organism: Oncorhynchus nerka (assembly GCF_034236695.1). Lineage (NCBI taxonomy): Eukaryota > Metazoa > Chordata > Actinopteri > Salmoniformes > Salmonidae > Oncorhynchus > Oncorhynchus nerka. The sequence continues at coordinate 8,442,422 of NC_088411.1, forward strand.
GGTTAGATTGGAAGAATATATTTCTAAAACTACTCTGCTTTGACCAAACTGTAAAATATGATCCAAGTGTATAATAAAAACTTGTACTGCAGGCAAAATAGATATTTGTCTTGAAAGACCTGTCCCTCAAAGGATGTTATTTATTTGGCAAGGAAAATGTCCTTGCCGTTTACAAAGGCTACATTATTCACATTGGTTTAAAAGAGATTTTAGCCAGTGAGGTTGTTCCGAGTGATACGGACATCAGTGTATTGCTAACAGTACATCTTCCTTCACTGTCTCTGTCCCATACCTGGCTCAATCCCCTGCTCGCAGACACACGACTGCCCTCTGTGACAACATGCCAACAGTTTGAGCTATCAAAAAAGATCTAATTCGATAGCTCCATCGGAGACATTTCAAGCTAGCTGTGGAGTGAGCTTATGGTACCCTTCTAAACTCGCTAGACAGCGAGCGACGCTGGCAGCTGAGCCCAACTGGCAATCCGGGGTCATGGCACCAGTGAAACGGATGTCAACCAGCTAGCACATAACATTCTGAGAACCATATGTTTCTTAGAGCTTGGTGAGAATGTGGTTGTCCTATTGTAATTTTGCATACAACCTTCCCACAACTTCCTGGGAATGGTGCAGGATAGATGCTTGGCTTTGGAACATTCTCAGCACATTTAAGGATCTTAAGTGGAACAAAAAAAGGAACAAAAAGGAACAAAAAAAATGTTTTTCTTGGTATATGATTAGTTTAAAATAACATTTACTAAAAGTTCAAACATGGTTACATTTAATGTAATTTTTGGTAATGTTCTAGGAATGTTTTCTAACTGGTTTGACATTGGTAACTGTTCTCAAATAGTTCAGAGAACATTAAGAACAAAGTTCTTCTGTGGGAATTTCAGCACTTCAGCATGGATATATTTGGCTGTTTTCACTGCATAACAATTAGAAGTAGTTCCTTTTCAGGTTTAGAAGAAGTGACTGCTAAATGCTAACTCCCATTCGTATAAGCTGGTAGCATAGCTAGCATACAGAAATTGGTGGTGGTAGTCAAAATTGTGTTTAACTGCAATATCTGTTAAGACTGTGTAAGGGAGGCGAAGTCAGGTGCAGGAGAGCAGAGTAGAGTAAACAGGCACACTTTTATTCTGTTCAACAATAGGCACAAAAATGACATAAGTGCCCAAAAACACGGAACATAAACTATAAAAGTATTGCGCATGAACATACACCATTTAACAATGAACAATTACACACAAAGACATGATGGGGAACAGAGGACTAAATACATGTATATTGATTGGGGAATGAAAATCAGGTGTGTATGGAACAAGACAAACAAATGGACATATGAAAATGGAGCAGCGATGACTAGAAAGCCGGAGAGGAGAGGAGCCGACTTCGGCGGAAGTCGTGACAATACCGTTGATTGGTGACGATGACATGAACATGTATTGGGGTTGACATCCATACAGGCATTATACTCTGATTTTTACCTCAACATAATGTGAAATACACATAGACTAAATATAATTCCGCTTGCGGGCAAAGAGGAGCATTTTGGGATCATTCCCCCAAGGCATCTTTCCCCCACACGTTTCCATGGCATTTCCATTGTTTTGGTCGAGCTGCATAGACATCTTTACCGCATCTATAATGTTTTCTGCAGGTTTCTTCACGATTCTATTTAAATTAATGTTCTCAGAATGTTGAGAGAACGGTAAGAAACAATGTTCTTCTGTGGGAATTTCAGTACCTCAGCATAACTTTTTCTGCAGGTAACCTGGTGGTTCTATTTATAGTCATGTTCTCAAAACAGTAAGAAAACTTTCCATAATAGCATGAAATTTGTAACGTTCAAAGAACATTCTCAGAATGTTATTTAAAAACATGTGCAGTACATTCTGTTCTCAGCGTCGAACAACTCTCTATATTCTCTATCTTGTTACTTGTGTTCAGGTGTGTTGGCCTCGCTCTCTAATTGGCCAAACCTGATCTTAATGAGTGCTTTTTAAAAATGTTGTATTTTTATTTTGGCAACATGCCACAATAAAAAAAAAATGTGTTTGCATTTTAATTCCCATGTGTACTATCTGTTCAAAACAGTTAACTTAAGCTAGCGGTGTTATTAAAAATGTTAGTGAATGATTTAAGGAAGTTATCCAAAAAAACTCCTGATAACCATAGCATTTAATTGAAAAAATTCACAACATTTAGAGAATGTTCACAGAACGTTATTTGATTAACTTCGAATAACCAATCATTTCCATTCTCAGAACTTTAATAAAACCCAGGAAAACTTTCAGGTAACCCTAATAAAACATTCTCTGAACATCCCAACAACCTAAAAATGAACATTCCCAGAACAGGCAACATTTTCACCTCCGCTTTTACCGGTCAGGAAACCTATTGCTTTGTTCCCCAGCACGAATGTGAAACCAAAAACAGGCGTTCCCACAACTTCTAAGGAACCAAATGTGGTTGCTGGGAAGTGTGCTGCTATCAGCACATTGTATTTTCCTCCACTGTCCCTGTACCCATACCAGGCTCGAACCAGTGATCCTCTGCTCGCAGACACATGTGACCGCACTCCTTGACAACATACCAAAGCTATCAAAAAATATTTCATTAGATTGCTCCATCTGAGACAATTCAAGCTAGCTGTGTCATGAGCTTATGTTATTTCCTGCACAAGTCAATGACAGGCTAGCATTTCTATATGAGAAACCTATTGACCTTCTAGACTAGAACTAAGACTACGCACAGTAGCCTTGTGTGGGTTGCTAACACAGTTAATTAGCCATGCTCTCGGCCAGGGACGGATCCACAGACATCTGTTTGCAGGATCAGCTCTCTCTCTCTCTCTCTCTCTCTCTCTCTCTCTCTCTCTCCTCGGTGGAGGTATGAAATGGTCAGTTTGCCCCCTGTTCCTTCCTCTGGGTCAGATATGCGTACTAGGGGAGTAATCGCAACATGCCACGGCAACAACACCAGATGATCTGAGGCCTCCCTTACACCCTCTGAGCGCCTGTGAAAGAATGGAGTGTGGAGCGGGCTTAGGGAAAAAGGGAAGGATGGGAGGACGGGGATGGGGAGAGATGGAGAGGATTTCACAATAAAGATGGTGAAGAATTAGGCTGCTCATTGACAGAATGGAAAAATTCTCTTCTCAGTTAAATGGTAGACTGTGAGTCATGACACGGAGCCCTCTCGCTCACAGAGCCATTTTATGAACAATTAGCCGTAGCTGTCAAAACACTACTGTAGTAATCCACCGCACCCAGGCCCAGCTTCCCTCAACTTGCCTGGCGCTGCTCTCATCCCCGCCATGAATGCCTATGTGAGAAAAGAGGAAAGGGGAGACCTTGGCAACGTGTACCCATACATCCATCATACCATCGTCTGTCGAGCAGAATGTTGCCCGAAGAAACGAGCTGAATACACATCACTGAGCTTTTCAGAAGAACATGGAAACACTTAGCTTTGAAAAGCAAATATTCGTTTCATGGCACCGTAAGGCCTGACGGGCCCAATCAGAATGATGCATTTCACTCAACAAAACAGGGAGGAGTTTATGAATTTCATCCAGATTAGATTTTGGAAAAACCGTGTGGTACAACTCCTCAACTGCCCAAACCCATTCCGTCGTTGCCATTACAGCAGGGCTTGGAACAAGACTTAAGTGAATTACTTATACAATTCCAGAGGCTGTCTGTCATCTGATAAGGAGCTGGAGAGCTGAATTGATCCTGATCTTAAACTCTCCTAAGTCCAGCAGATCCTGAAGATATCTGGAGCCCAGTCTCTCCTGGGCCACACGGCTAGGAAGCAATTTCCACTGCAGTTTTACTGATTGCCTCGTGTTCCTCGAAGTGGGGTCAAGAACGAGTCTAATCAGAATAACTAACAGCATTAAAACAGCTTCCACATGGTACACAATCAGAGAAGTGTTTAGTGTGTGATTGAAATAAAATAATACTATGTTGAGAGAAAGAGAGGACTGGTTAATATATTGACCCCCCCCCCACCCACCCACCCCTCATTGAAGGATGAAGTAAACAAAGGCACCGGCTTGTCTATGTTACCGGACATAAAAGTGGACAACAGTTTTTTATGGCATTATTGTTATGGCGGAATAAATGCTTAAAAAAAGATCACAGTTGACCTCGTTGAACTGGAGTCACAAGATTGTTGTGCAATGTCAGTGGACTGAACTGGTGTTTAGTTGTGTTTGTGGTTTCTGGAGATACCACTCTTGAGGTTAGCTAACCTTGGACCCCAACCAATAGACTGGCACAAAGTCAGCCTTGGAGTAAATAGACTGGCACGTTTCTGAAACGCGGGGGAACAAGGGAACTGGGGAACCAGGCTAAACCTACAGTATGTGTTGAGAGCTGAGGTAATGCTACAGAGACTTATTAAAGTCATGGACACAACATGTGTCGTCATATGCTCGCTCCAATCCAACAGATTTCTGTCATGTTCAAAATCAGCTGACATGCCCATAAAAGTGATGAGAAGTGGGAGGGAGCGCCATGGATGGTGCCAGGCCATAAATCCATCGCCAACACAGTGGGGCTCAGAGAGGACTTTGAGGGAAATCACTTGATTCATACTGTTAACTGCTTCTCTGAGAAGTAGAACTATGAGGGAATTTGTTTGTTGGAAAATGTCTGCCTACTGAGGGCAGTAAATGTTTTTCCTCATGGGAGATATAATCCCTAACATACCATGACGACCAAACACTCAAATACTTTGCTCCTGTTTCAAAACGTCCCACTAAAATGAATTGTTCTGTGTGCTTTAAATGAAGCAAGCATTAACAATCACTCCTCCTGTTTGATTATTTACTACTTATGCTAATTCTAACTGGCTTACTGAAAACCTGCATGCACTCGATGACCACTGTGTGTGTGTGTTCTCACTCACGCATGTGGGTACTTGTACATGTGTGTCTTATAGTGTGTGTCACACGTGTGGTCATCGATGTCAAAATTGCAATGATAGTAACTCTGTCCATGACTCAATAAGTAAAAACAGTCAGGTTCATTCAAGCACCATCTGGACATGACACAGCGGTTGATAGGAACCTCTGAATGTCATTGAGTGAGACAGACATATTTTGGAGATTATGAAAGCAGGCAATTATTTCTAAGCCATCCCTTCCCTCTGGCCTGGGAGGGGTGGGGTTGGTCTTATGTCGTGCTTAACCCTGGTATAAGCTAAGAAAACTTGTCCTCTTTTCTTCCACATGGATGATATTCCATCTTTATATTTACCCAACTAGCACATTTGTTTCCTTGGAAGTTGTGGGAATGTAAGTTTTTGATTTCCCATTGGTTCTGGGAATAAAGTCATACGTTTCCTGACCGGTAAAACTGTTATTTAAAAGTTATTTAAATGTTCTGAGAACGGAAGTCAATATTTCGCCTGTTCTGGGAAAGTACATTTTTAGGTTGCAGGGAGGTTTCTGCAAACATTTTATTATGGTTCCCTGAGAGTTTTCTTGTGAGGTTTTATTGACTTTTTGAGGATGGAAATGATAGGTTATTCGAAGGTAATTAAATAACATTCGACAACATGTTTCAATAAGACTTTTAATAACACTGCTAGCTTAGTTTGGGTTACATGTTTTGGACACCAATCACAGACAGGCCACATGGAAATTAATTTTCTTAGGCATTAATCATGTAAACATTCATCTCTGTCTCTACCGCAACTGCTGTCTTGACCTCTGAATGCTCGGCTATGAAAAGCCAATTGACATTTACTCCTAAGGTGCAATATACCTGTTGCACCCTCTACAACCACTGTGATTATTATTTGACCCTGCTGGTCATAATATGAACATTTCAACATCTTGAAGAACAATCTAGCCTAAATGGCCATGTACTCTTATAATCACCACCGTAACAGGACTGGCCACCCCTCAGAGCCTGGTTCCTCTCTAGGTTTCTTCCTAGGTTCCTGCCATTTCAAGTGAGTTTTTCCTAGCCAACTATTATGTGGATATATTGAAGCAACATCTCAAGACATCAGTCAGGAAGTTAAAGCTTAGTCGCAAATGGCTCTTCCAAATGGACAATGACACCAAGCATACTTCCAAAGTTGTGGCAAACTGCCTTAAGAACAACAAAGTCAAGGTTATGGAGTGGCCATCCCAAAGCCCTGACCTCAATCCCATATAAAATGGGATTTTACAAGGATTAAATGTCTGGAATGATGAAAAACTGAGTTTAAATGTATTTGGCTAAGGTGTATGTACACTTCAGACTTCAATTGTATGTAAGCGTCTCTACCCGGGCATGGGACTGGTAGGAGCCAGGATGAGGGTAGGGCTACACATGCCTTCCCTCCACCAGGGCTGAGGAGAGGAGAATGGGGAAGATTGACACACATCTTCTGAGATGGACGGTAACACAATATGGGTCACATTGCTTTCTTTTTGGGGGTTTTATGCTGGATTTCTGTATAAATACTTTGTGACATCGCACATTTATTTTTTATTGTGGCACAGCATCAGTAAGATTTCAACCTATGATCGTCTGTCCTCCATGGAATCAGTCCACTGTGCCACCAGGATGGAGCTAGCATGCCATGTTTTTTTTTGTTGCTCATACAAGGTCTCATACAAATTTTTGTTCATTCAAACATACCCCATTTCAAAGGAAACAAGCACTCAATAAGATCAGGTGTGGCCAATTAGCGGGCGCAGCCAACACACCTGAAAACAGAAGATAGAGGATAGAGAGAGTTTTTTTGACAGTGAAAATGGAATGAACGTTAATGTTTTCTTATTTTTATGGAAAATTTTCATAATGTTCTGTGAACATGACTTTAAATTGAACCTGTGGAAAACATGTTGAAGTACTGAAAATCCCACAGCAGAACATTGTTTCTTAATGTTCTCAGAACATTTTGAGAACATTACTTTTAATAGAACCATGAGAATACCTGTAGGGAATATTATGCTGAAATACTGAAATTCCCACCCAATATGGTTCTGAGAGCGTTATGAGCTAGCTGGGTATCCTACACCATTTCCATAAGGTTCTGGTGGTCTTCTCTGCGGGACTGGCCGTCGGCATGGACTTCTCATTTCCCGGGCAGCTCCAGGCCAGGTGTCCTTCTTGGCCACAAGGGTAACACCTTCTCTGGTCCACGCTAACTACGGTCGCCGCCTCGAGGGTGACCTGGGTTCAGTAATAGGAGGCTGTCTTGAAGCCGGGTTCAAATAGCCATCTCGCTTTGTACCACGCGTTAGTTCTGCCTTGAATTCAGCACTACTGGGCTCTAACCTGGTGATTTTCTAATAAAGTGACCAGGCACTTTGCGTCGGTAAGGAAGCTCCGGATACATATGTCCATTACCAGTTGATCTATTGCTGATGGCTTGTCCCCAGTGGTAAGCCAACTTCTAGTTAATCTAACCAGCTCGGCTATTTGAGGTCTTAGCCATCATAGGCCCAGGAGTGGAACCGTTGGGCACGGGTTGGTAGGTTGTGCCCATAATGGGCCAAGAAGGCCGTTTTCAGAGCAGCGTAGTCGTCGATGCCCGCCACTGCCAAGTCCCTCTAGGCTTCTCCAGTCAGAAAGGGGGTCAATCTCTCTCGCTCTCTGTGATGCGCTCAAAAACCTCTAGATACGCTTCCAAGTTAGCTTGGTGAGGACCTTTGCCTGGTTCCGTCTTTCGGTCCGGCCGAACCGTGGCTTGGCTAAGTTGTGTGATGGCCTCCTGAAGGGGCTCACCTCTCTAGCCCTCTGGAGCTGACCAAAATCTGCTCTTACCATTGTAGCTCCCTGCAGGCCCCCGGGGTTGCCACAGGGGCAAAATGTGTTGAGCACATACAAACAACCACTTCCAACTGTTTATATTCTTAATAACCCCACCTAACTACCCCACCACTCAAATACACACAAATACACAAACACACACACACACACACACACACACACACACACACACACACACACACACACACACACACACACACACACACACACACACGCTCACACACACGCACACACACACGCTCACACTAACTCACACTCACCTCCCCCTCAGGGGGTTAAAAAGGTTTGGCATGGGCCCTCAAATCCTCAAAATGTTCCACAACTGTACCGTATGTACCATTGACAGCATCTTGACTGGCTGCATCATTGCTTGGTATGGCAATAGCACTGCCCTCGATCGCATGGCGCTACAGAGGGTGGTGTGGACAGCCCAGTACATCACTGGGGCTGAGCTCTATGCCATCCCGGACCTCTATGTCAGGCGGTGTGAAAGGAAGGTCCAGAAAATCGCTAAAGACTCCAACCACCCAAGCCATAGACTGTTCTCCTTCCATACGGCAAGCGATACCGGTGCAATAAGTCTGACACCAACCGGCTCCTGAACAGCTTCTATCCACATGACATAAGACTGCTAAATAGCTAACTATATGGCTAACAAAATGGATATACGGATTATCTGAGTTGACCTTTGTATTTTATTCAGATTTTTGCTCTGTCTCTATGCAAACTCACAGGGCTCTATTTAGTACACACACTGATACTCCAACACACATACAAACACTCACTCCATCATTTACTCACACACACATAATATGCACATACTTGGCTTGGCACCAAAAACTTATACAGAAGCACAATTGAGAGCATTCTGTCGAGCTGTATCACCGTCTGGTACGGCAACTGCACCACCCGCAACCCCAGGGCTCTCCAGAGGGTGGTGCAGTCTGTCTAACGCATCACCGGGGGGCAAACGATCTGCCCTCCAGGACACCTACAGCACCCAATATCACAGGAAGGACAAAAAGATAATCAAGGACAACAACCACCGGAGCCACTGCCTGTTCACTTCCGCTATCATCCAGAAGGCGAGGTCAGTACAGGTGCATTAAATCTGGGACAGGGAGACTGAAAAACAGCTTCTATCTCAAGGCCATCAGACTGTTAAATATCCATCACTAGCACATTAGAGACTGCTGCCCTATATACATAGACTTGAAATCACTGGCCACTTTAATAATGAAACACTAGTCACTTTACTAATGTTTGCATTACTCATCTCATATGTATATACTGTATTCTATTTTATACTATTGTATCTTAGGCTATGCTCTGACATTGCTTGTCTAAATGTTTATACATTCTTAATTCCATTCCTTTCCTATAGATTTGTGTGTATTGTTGTCGAAATTGTTAGATATTACTGCACTGTTGGTGCTGGAAACACAAGCATTTCGCTACACCCTGCAATAACATCTGCTAAAGACCTGTTTGTGACCAATAAAATGTGATTTGATTTTTACATTTATACTGACTCTACACACACCCACTCATACACAATCATTATATACTCTGCTACTACTGTGTTTATCATATATCCTGATACCTAGTCACATTACCCCTATACATATCTACCTCGATCGATCCAGTATCCCTGCACATTGTAAATATTGTACTGGAACTAGTATGCTCACTTACTTTATCGTGTTTTTATTGTTTTATATTTCATTTGTTTTACTTCTACCGTGTTATTTTTAGTATCACATTGTTATTGATTGGTGCATTGTTGGGGTTAGAGCATGCAAGAACTGTACTTGTGGATGTGACATAAAAACTTGACATTTGAAACACACACACACACGTACCTCCTTGAAATCCTAGGATGACATCACACATAGCGATAACTCAAAGGTTGTGACATCACACCTCACACATGTTTCGGTGGCCCTTACCTGCCCCCCCACCACATATTTATATATGAGACTCAACACATGCGCTCCACTTCTCTGGCATGTGTTTGTTGGTATAGAACAGAGATTGAGTGTGAGGGGTGCCTTTTTGACTTGGACACGTTGTAATTTTTAACAAAAACAAAGCGCGCCAGGGGCCAGGACCCAACACCCAGCTCAGAACGCCTGCCCAAACAAAATCATATTTTCATTTGGCTTTCTCGGCTTCGATTCCGAGTCCAATTAGCCACAGTCAAGCGGAGAAACGCTCTCCCAAGAGCGTTCTCCCAGTGCCTTTGTTGCTGTGGTTGTTTGGAAATGTTTATTGGCCGCTCTGTTTCCTTCCCTTCTCTACCTCCTGTTATCCTCTCCTCACATATGGTCGGCCCCGGCCTCACTCCTTATTCTTGCCTGCTGGCCGAGGCTTACATGGCTAATTGCGGGCCTGTGACCCATATTGTGCTACCGTCCATCGCAGAAGATGTGTGTCAATCTTCCCCATTCTCCTCTCCTCAGCCCTGGTGGAGGGAAGGCATGTGTAGCCCTACCCTCATCCTGGCTCCTACCAGTCCCATGCCCGGGTAGAGACGCTTACATACAATTGAAGTCGGAAGTGTACATACACCTTAGCCAAATACATTTAAACTCAGTTTTTCATCATTCCAGACATTTAATCCTTGTAAAATGGCCACTCCATAACCTTGACTTTGTTGTTCTTAAGGCAGTTTGCCACAACTTTGGAAGTATGCTTGGGGTCATTGTCCATTTGGAAGAGCCATTTGCGACTAAGCTTTAACTTCCTGACTGATGTCTTGAGATGTTGCTTCAATATATCCACATAATTGTCCCTCCTGCAGCAAAGCACCCCCACAACATGATGCTGCCACCCCCGTGCTTAGCGGTTGGGATGGTGTTCTTCGGCTTGCAAGCCTCCCCCTTTTTCCTCCAAACATAATGATGGTCATTATGGCCAAACAGTTCTATTTTTGTTTCATCAGACCAGAGGATATTTCTCCAAATAGTACGATCTTTGTCCCCATGTGCAGTTGCAAACCGTAGACTGGCATTTTTATGGCGGTTTTGGAGCAATGGCTTCTTTCTTGCTGAGCGTCCTTTCAGGTTATGTCGATATAGGACTCGTTATACTGTGGATATACATATCTCTAGGAGACAGAACGCGTCTCCTTCCTGAGCGGTATGACAGCTGCGTGGTCCCATGGTGTTTATACTTGCGTACTATTGTTTGTACAGATGAACGTGGTACATTCAGGCATTTGGAAATTGCTCCCAAGGACGAACCAGACTTGTGGAGGTCTACACATTTTTTTCTGAGGTCTTGGCTGATTTCCCCATGATGTCAAGCAAAGAGGCACTGAGTTTGAAGGTAGGCCTTGAATTACATCCACAGTTACACCTCCAATTGACTCAAATTATGTCAATTAGCCATTCAGAAGCTTCTAAAGCCATGACATCCTTTTCTGGAATTTTCCAAGCTGTTTAAAGGCACAGTCAACTTAGTGTATGTAAACTTCTGACCCACTGGAATTGTGATACGGTGAATTATAAGAGAAATAATCTGTCGGTAAACAATTGTTGGACAAATGACTTGTGTCATGCACAAAGTAGATGTCCTAACCGATTTGCCAAAACTATAGTTTGTTAACAAGAATTTTGTGGAGTGGTTGAAAAATGAGTTTTAATGACGCCCACCTAAGTGTATGTAAACTACCGACTTCAACTGTATGTTAGCATGTTGACGCTAATGTGGGAGGACATCTCCCGGCTCGCCTCTGCTCTCCTCTCCCCTGACCCTGGCTTCCCCTTCCCCGCTGAACATTAGTCTCTCAGCCCTCTTCTGAAACCCTATCCTCCTTCTCCAGCAACTGGCTAAGGAGGATACAAAAAAATGCGTCAGACTGGTTGCTTTCCACGTTCCAGATCTGTGCCAAGCTGCTCCTCTGGTTTCGATTTCTTTTAAGCTATTAGCACTCATGACCTGAGAAGGGTGTGGTCAGTTGAACACAAACATCCCTCTCTAAATACATCTGTCATATTCCATATGTGTCTGACTTGGGAATAATATCTGTTCCTGGAGCACTTTGACTTGGGGAATAATATCTGCTCCTGGAGCACTTTGACTTGGGGAATAATATCTGCTCCTGGAGCACTTTGACTTGGGGAATAATATCTGCTCCTGGAGCACTTTGACTTGGGGAATAATATCTGTTCCTGGAGCACTTTGACTTGGGGAATAATATCTGTTCCTGGAGCACTTTGACTTGGGGAATAATATCTGTTCCTGGAGCACTTTGACTTGGGGAATAATATCTGTTCCTGGAGCACTTTGACTTGGGGAATAATATCTGCTCCTGGAGCACTTTGACTTGGGGAATAATATCTGTTCCTGGAGCACTTTGACTTGGGGAATAATATCTGTTCCTGGAGCACTTTGACTTGGGGAATAATATCTGTTCCTGGAGCACTTTGACTTGGGGAATAATATCTGTTCCTGGAGCACTTTGACTTGGGGAATAATATCTGTTCCTGGAGCACTTTGACTTGGGGAATAATATCTGCTCCTGGAGCACTTTGACTTGGGGAATAATATCTGCTCCTGGAGCACTTTGACTTGGGACACAGATGTGAAATTACTGGGGCATAATAGTATCATACGTTTATATAATCCTTGAAAACGGTCAGAATATCATGTATTGCATTAGTAATGTTCTCTGCTCAGTAAATATATCCCTTTTTGGGAAATTACTTGGAAGGCCGCGAGGTTGTTAGGCTATTGCGCAGGAAGCCGACCAGGGGAATTGTAATATGCCAAAGATTGTTTTTGAGGATTGCTTGCCCTTAGCTTGATTTGAATAAGCCAACATTGTTCACATGCTAGGTTCACATGCTAGGTCTCCTCAACTTAATTTCCGTTCATGTATTACTAGTTCAGCAGAAGAGAGTCGTTTACTCTTGTAATACAGACAACACTGGCAGACATGCGTATTAGTCAAACATCTTTATATGGTGAAATGCAATCTACTTAATTTGCTCTCTGGCAAGACATCAGTTTAGTCTGTGTTGGCAGTTGTTAAGCCATTCAAGTGGTTACCAATCTTTAAAAAACATTCTGGCACAAGCTGAACAATAATGCTGTGCACAACTGTTGAAATGGGATATTTTACCATTCCATTATACACTTAACAAAAATATAAACACAACATGTAAAGTGTTTCATGAGCTGAAATAAAATATCCCAGAAATGTTCCATACGCACAAAAAGCTTATTTCTCTCAAGTGTTCTGCAGAAATTTGTTTACATCGGTGTTTGTGAGCATTTCTACTTTGCCAAGATAATCCAACCAATTGAAAGGTGTGGCATATCAAGAAGCTGATTAAACAGGATGATCATTACACAGGTGTACCTTGTGCTAGGGACAATAAAAGGCCATTCTAAAATGTGCAGTTTTGTCACACAACACAATGCCAAAGATGTCTCACAACGTATATCCACGCCAGCCCAGGACCTCCACATCCGGCTTCTTCAGTTGTGGGATTGTCTGAGACCAGCCATCCGGACAGTTGATGAAACTATGTCAGAAACAGTCTCAGTAAAACTCATCTGTGTGCTCGTTGTCCTTACCAGGGTCTAGATCTGACTCCAGTTTGGCATCATAATCGACTTCATTGGGCAAATGAGTGCCCATGGTGGTGGTGGGGTTATGGTATGGGCAGCCATAAACTACAGACAAAGAAGACAATTGCATTTTATCTATGACGAGATCAAATGAGACCGATTGTTGTGCCATTTATCCGCCGCCATCTCCTCATGTTTCAGCATGATAATGCACGGCCCCATGTGGCAAGGATCTGCAAACAATTCTTGTAAGCTGAAAATGTCCCAGCTCTTCCATGGCTTGCATACTCACCAGACATGTCACCCATTGAGCATGTTTGGGATGCTCTGGATCGACATGTACGACAGCGTGTTCCAGGTCCCGCCAATATCCAGCAACTTTGCATAGCCATTGATGAGGAGTGGGACAACATTCCACAGGCCACAACCAACAGCTTGATCAACTCTATGTGAAGGAGAGGTGTCACACTGCATGAGGCAAATGGTGGTCACACCAGATACTGACTGGTTTTCTGATCCACGCCCCTACCTTTTTTTTAAGGCATCTGTGACCAAAATATGCATAGCTGTATTCCCAGTCATGTGAAATACATAGATTATTTCAATTGACTGATTTCCTTATATGAACTGTAATTCAGTAAAATCTTTGAAATGGTTGAGTTTGTATTTTATATTTTAGCTGATGAGCGTAGTAGTGTGTTTAGAGCACAAGTCCAGAAAGCACTTTTGTTCAGCAACATAGCCTAACAAAAAGTGATTAGCCTGAGAAATTGGCAGCTGAAAGAAGGGCTTAATGCAACATCTCGTCAGAGGAATCGTTAAAAGTTCATTTGAATTATACAACATTTCTACGTTTCTATGTATATATATCAGTTATTTCGCTAAGTTTGGGAGGTGGGAATCAATGGTTATAAAAACCTGTCAGTTCTATAAATATTCACCATACCAGTACATGCCATGAAACGATCAGGAACCGTCTGTGAATCCAATAAAGTTGATTTGTGGGGACCAAATCTGAGGCTTTTGCACTCTCTCTTTTAATAGCCAAGGCCCTCATAGACTTTCTGCACCTGGTGCTGAGAACCTCAACGGCGGCCCTCGTATAGGGCGTAGTTAAGTTGCTTTAGAGTAGACATATGACGTGCCCAAGGGAAACTGATCGTGTCTGACCTGAAGTACACCCTCGTGTTCCCTAGGCCTACCGAGGTCGACGCTAGGTAATTGTGGAATAATGGTCTGTATAAACGCAGTAACACGGGCAGATGCTTTTGTCAGCATCAATCTATTAAGGTACCACTCATGTACTGCACTTAAGTACCTGTTCTTGAATTACTGGGAAACTTAGTCGGGTGCCAGTAGTTTGAGCTAAAAAGCATGGCATATCTGCTCTCTTGGATAGGGCTTGATTATGGCCGAATATCAATTGTTAGTCATTGGCAAGGGTAATGACAAGCACCCACTTACAAATAGCTTCCACTCGGTTCTCTGTTTTGTATTTACTACAGTTTAACATGATTTGGTCTTCTAAAGTGCTGTAGTATAATAGGTGCCAGTTTTATCATTCAGAATTACGTTGGTCCATAAAACTCATCATAAACACCTAATTTGGTACTTTGGAGTGCCTGGATCCAGTAGGTGTTGGTAGTTGTCTGAGAGTCCAAGTTTTCAGTGAATAAATTAGGACCTTGAGGGAGGCGAGAAAACAGGCTGAATGACGGGTTCTATGGCTCGTATCCACCTCTATGAACAAAGCAATGTTGCTGTTGTGACTGAGCCTCTAACGTCTCATGTGTGAATTCCTTTGTGCAAATTCTTCTTCCTCTCCTTTTGTGAGCCGGGCCAGACATTCCAAAGAGCTACAAAACCTCAACTTCCTAATTACCGATATGTGTTTTCATGAGACACATTGAGAGGTACGCTTAGCGTGCAGGTACAGATAAAGGAGAGAATTACCTTGACAAAGCAAGCCCATTCAGAGAAGAATGATAACAAACACACAGTTCTTTCAAATATATCTGCCTTTACTTGATTCGTGTACTGTACAGCATTTCATTATTATCTGACAGTCACTATTATTCTAAATGACAATAATGGCTATCATTTACTACAAAAAGTTGCATAAATAATTTACATGTGGAAATAAAAAATAAATATGCAGTTCATTTCTTTGAGTCTGCAAGGTTTTTTTTCCTCCCCAACTGCTTTTAGCCAAAAGACCAGACAGGAACAATATGTACAATCAAGCTATACATGACAACTCTACTTATATGACAAAATCCTTTCCAGTTGCTATTTCAAACACACAATTGAACAAGAAGGAAACACTGTCAGTACAGTTTAGAAAACTGAAAATCAGGAAGCGATATGAGAGAATGGAACAATGGAATGTGGACAATAAGTGGAAACGTTATGAGTATTCTTCATGAAATACAGGCCGTAGTACTGAAAGGGTTGAAAAAAGGGAATGGGTTGTCAGCATGGGCAGACTGGGCATCCACAACCTTTTCCTGTCTGTCTTTCTGTCTATTTCTGTCCGTCAGCATCCTGCAGGATATCAACAGCCAATATCAAACCATTCAGATTGAGATTCAGGTTTTTATCTATCTTTCCTGTCAGTGCTATTCAGAGAATGAGTCACTCTAGGTTCTCAATGAATAGAATAGGGACGTGACTAGTTGGTCGCCAATGTTATTTGCTGCTAACAAAATAGTTCCAGTCAGTGTGGGTTTAGTGGAGAATGTTGTGCCAGAGGGTAACAACAGGCACAATTACTGGAGCCGCCTCCACACGTGGACCTTTTGTGTGTGTGTGATTCCTGCAAACAGGAACCAGCCATGTCTAGCGGAAATTCTAAACACAGGAATGGGCTCATTTAGTCATTAAGATGAGTCACAGGAATGCCTAGTTGCCTGTTTGACCGAAGGGACCCTGGTCTTGGACTGCTGACACAGCCATTTCCCCTCTCTCACTCTCCCTCTGCCTCTCTCACAGGGGCTCTAGGGCCACTGGGCCATGGGCCCTAACTGACAGCTCCTGTAAGGCTGCTACGGAGCGAGAGCCCTGGGAGACTCCTGGTGAGTGAGGTGCTGCCCGGGCTGTCATGTGACTGCGTGGTCTGGGGTCAAGGCCAGGGCCTCTCAGGCCTGTCAGCAGCCCACTTCCAGAGCCTGAAGCCCCAGGGCTACCAGGTGCTGCTACGGTACAGTACACACAGCCATGGAAAAGATGGATTAGAACCAGTTACAGCATAGAGACACCTTTCAACCCTATAGGCCTATCAAGCAGTGTAGCCTGCCCGCTGGATGTTTTCACAGGTGGATTTTGAGTTTAGGTGCACCTCTTGCTGTGGCTAAGGTAGATTCTACTTGTGCCTGAGTCAGAGGCCGTTATCTATGAACTGGAGTGTGTAATGATAATCTACACTCCAATCCGAGCAGTGTTCCAACTTTCCTGACCAGTCACATGGCCTTCCCTGGCATAGTCTGTTGACTCATTTGGTCATGCAAATCAAAGGTTCTGAAATATGTTTGAAAATAGGCTGCAAAATCTATAGTGCCTGTCTGGTGAGAAAAACGCATGTCAAGCCAGTCCAACAAACAGCTTAACAAATCCCTTTTTGTTGAAATGTCTCTTCCTCTCCCTCTTCCAATGAAGGAGCCATGTTGGGTTGTGTGTAACATGTGCGTGTGTATGAGTGAGCGTGCTACTTTGGTCTCTGCATTTGTACGGAAGAAGGAAAGGAATCCTCAGTAGGAGTTGCTGACCAGCGTCGGGGTGTTGCTCTTGCTCTGACTCCCGGGAGGCCGGGTGCGTTTCTTGTTGCGTCGGGGCGCGGGCAAAGAGGAGGCCTCCTTGGCCTCTGACTGGTTGTGGTGGCGGCTATAGCGCTTGCACTTGCAGGAGGTGACCACGCGGATTTTGTAAGTCCGGCTGTTGCCGTTGGGGCACTGCAGCTGCACCCGCTGGGTTCGGGAGTGGGCCGGGATGCAGCGGTAGTCGGAAGCGCTGCTCCGCCACCATTTGCCGCGCACGATAGAGTTGGGTAGGAGGTGGGCGGGCATGCACTGACCCGAGCACACCAGCTCCTTGACGGGCTTGGCACTGCGGCAGGAGCCATCAGTGATGTAACGGGTGGAGCGCAGCTCTCTGCAGCTCAGCTCCGAGGCACCTGGGGTGAAGAGGAGGATATCAAGGTTACACAATCTGTGGCATCCCTCCAAAAAACCAAACACTTTGAAGTCGGACCGACTCGAGGGAAACAATCTTCCATTTAACTGTTCAAGAGCAGAGAGCTTGAGAGCTGTGTCTCGAGACTCGAGACGTGCTGAATATGTCAATGACAAAAGTATGTGTGTGTCAGTGTCAAAAGTACGATTCCCACTGTGCGTATAATGTTATTTGTTTATTCTAAGAACTTGGTTTAATTGCATGCGTGGAGCTGGGCTGGGAAATGGAATTATGAGTCTCAATTTAATTAATCGGAAATGTTCATAAACTCTTCCTTCCGTTTCACCATTCAGAAAAACATAACATTTTGAATTTCTTAACGCAGAGAGTACTTTTATTAAAAAAATGTAATGGTAATTAAATAAATGCAATGTTGATATACAAATCCAATTCAAAACCAATGTTGTCCCCATGTTTGGTTAAGGGCTCAGTATAAGGGGGGGAAATAAGTTGCAACTGAACACTAACGTTGATGCATGATCTGATAATGACTGTTGCCTGACAATGAGGTTGGATGTGGAATTCCAGCTGGCAGCAATCAGCTGATAGTAAATCCAGACCAGAATGCTATTAAACAGCTCAATCAAACATAATGGAGATTTAAATCGGAAACAAAAGCTGGCATACACAAAACAGGCCCTCCGGAAAAAGGATGTGAAGATTGGAAACTTTCTCTAAATGCTTGTTGTCATTCCTAAATACAACATTTGACAATTGGAAATGAGACGAATGAACCAAACGATTTGAGAAAGCATATTCAGTGCATAATTGGTCATTCAATATGTTGGCCATGGCCTTTTTAACAGCCCTATGCAAGAGTTATTGTCCTCTTTTTTCTTTTTTACATGTGGCGTGTAGAATGGCAGAGGACATGTCGGTTTAAGAAATTATACACTCTGAGATGCATCTGTTTTCTTCTGTGGCTTTTCTATTGCAAAAAGGCAATAAAAAAGGATTCATGGAAGGATGACTTTTTTCTCCCCTCAGAGAACCTGATCTGGTGTTATTTTGTGGCTCGGCTGGTCGGGCGGCCACAGCATAAGATCTCTCCCCTGTTCTCAGGTCTCTCCCAGTGTGCTGACTGCTGGGCCTAGGGACCAGGGATGGACTGTCATGGAGGAGAGCCAGACAGAGGTCACCCTCTCTGCCTCAATGACCCCACTGGGACCATGGGAAGAATCATGGGAAGATATGGTACTCCCAGAGGAAGGCAGATAGGCCTATGAGAAAGACCACTATCGCATATGATATGACCCAATAGATGATTATTTCTCTCTCTCGGTTGATGGATGTTGATCGGTATAAGAGGAGATTTAAAAAGACGCGTGTTCTTCCAACCCCCACCGCAAAGCTACAGGTGTAGGATCTTAATCTGATTGCCCTGGTGCAAAGAAATGTTATATGTACGGTGTATTTGAGGTTTAAAAAGCATTCTGAAGTTTATCATTTCCACTTTGACATTTCTGACTTGACTTCCCCTTACGAAGAATATATCAAAAATGTTAATGAATTATAATCTACATAATAAATGGCATTTCCTGTTGGTGCATGTTCATTTCCCTTCTGTAGCAAACGGTCTCTAATTAATATCCTGCAGATGTATCTGTTGTTTATCGATTTCAAGTATTATGTTAAATGTATCTCATCCATCATTACAGTATTTTATATCCTAATCACAACATTTGTCATTTGTACTCTATGTACAACTCTTTTAGATTTGAAATGACATGATTAGATTCGGGGTAAACTTGGAAAGAACGACATTGTGCATCTTGAATCCATGAGACAAGGCAATCAGAGATATTTCCTCTGTAAAAAATCTGCATGACTACAGCATAACCTGTACTGGCCACAGGTGGGACTCACTTATCTATCACAGTGTTGCAATTTCCAAATACCTTGAAGAAATCCCCTAAGAGCAGAAACTCTATTTTCTATTTGGACACATGATGTTGCAATTAAATAGTTATGGCATAGGCAGACCTGAACTAATTTGTTGTATAAAAGAGAGGGAAATAGCACCAAGGACAGAGTGAAAACCCCTGATCTCTCATAAGTGCAGCTCTTCAGATCGTGTGAGGATGAAACCACGGGCATATTATGTGTCTGTGACATATTGCCCTATCAGCCTTGGCATAGCATTCATCTAACCGCAATCCGGCTTGCACCATTGAACAGTACAGCTGTTCCAGTCTAATGCATCAGCAGGGAAAGCTGCAATTTAAAACAGCCACTGAAGGTTGAGGCATTACTCATGATATTGCTATTAACTATTCTACATACAGAAAGTAGCACTTATCGGCACGTTCATAAATGAAACATTATTGGATATTCTGGGTGGTCTTTGGAGGGTTTCTTGCCTTAATGATTTACATAAACCACACAGGTGAGGTTTCATTATTCTCCAGAGACTATAGGCTACATTGATATTTTAATCGACACCTTGCGCATTTTTTTATGATTAAAAGGACGTGTGTGGTCTTGCACATTGACAGAAACAAATTAACCCGTGCCTAAAGGATGAGACGCTATGCTGGGAAATATGTGTGTGGGGAAATGAGCAGTTCGCGCCAAGTTGAACAGTGCCGACGGTCAAGAAGTTCATTGCTTGAGAAATAATGCCTTATCTATCTCACATGCGTAACATTACAGATTCTTAGATATTGTCGAAACGTTTACCACAAATTGAAAACTCATTTTTTTCACTAGGTGACTGCGCACATTATGCACGAGAGCATATTGTGCATTCATGTCAATGAGATATTAGCACTATTCCACGCAGTTTATTTTAAACTCCTCGATTTGATATAAGTATCCTACGTTTACATCTAACTATGTGTTAGAGTAAAAATCGAAGGAAATATTTGTTAGATTGATTAAGCAATATCCCAACGTATTCAATTAAATTGATGAAAGATGATCCATACAGATAAATCGTTTCTCTATACCAATCTCACATTGTAGGCTACGAGTGTTTCACAAATAAAGCAAGTCATTATTACAAGTATTCATAATGCGCCTTGAATATGGACATCCTATATTCCTTCTAGCTATGTCGGCTACCAGATAACGTAAAAATAAATACTCACTATAGGAGGCTGTGTTTGCTGATGATCTCCTTCCCCCGTGTTTTGGTCGATTCATTGTATTATTGTTATTATTAGAAGCCAGTGGTATTGGTTCCTCGGGAGGCTGTATGTTTTCAGTATATTCTGGTACGATCTCTGTAGCATCGTTTTTTAGCACCCTCCATCCTTGCACGAAGGTACAACATCCCTGTAGCAGCAGCAGCACGGTGCTGGAGACAAGGAGCGCGAGAGACACCTGCATGCTTATCGATCTGCGGAGCTGGAATAAACTATGGTTAACATGCGCTCTGTGGCAAGTTGACCAATTCCACCCATACAAGAAACTTTGACGCTATTTAAGTACCCCAGCGTTCGTCAAAACTGACAATTAAGTGCTTACACGAAGTGGGAGGGGTCCTGCCCCAGGCAAATTCATTGAAACTGGAGAGGTGCATGTGTGCGCGCCAAGTGAGGTGCGTGCGGGTTTGGGGTTCGTTGGTTTGAGGGAGACAGCGCATCTAGTTCCAGTATTGCCACATTTTTCCTTCGTGATTCATGCAATATGTACGTGTCTCTAAAATATGCCATTTGTTTTGATGTGGTTTTGTTTGGAGTGATACAGGGCGCAGTCTCGATGACCATTGAGTGATGTTTCATGGCAAGGCTGGTTCCTTCTCCATCATAGACAATGTGTTTGATAGCTGGCGCAATTTTGTGTTGTAAAAGAAATATGCAAAATTGTGAAATTCGTACACGTTGACAGATCGCAGCAGTCTATTTGCAATATTACTTGTTTGTTTTAAAGTATTTATTTTAATTGTCGTTTATTGTATGCTCGTGTATCTGCTTTTGAGTTCGACTATTGACTAACTTCAAACATTTATTACAGTCATAGACCACTGAAAAAGTATCTATAGAAATGTAACACCATTCATCATCAAACAATCTCATTAATTCATTTTCACTATTTTTTTTATTAACTGAGAATGACACATGGAGTCCCATCCTGGTTTCAATAAGATCATTAGGATGGAAAAAAATGGACCCAGAAAATTCTTGGCATCCTTGAAAATCACAGCCTTTGGATTTGCAGAGGTGTCATGCCCATATGGGGCACAAGGGCACCTGCTGCTTGATATTTTGTTTGTTTATGTAATTAAAAATAATATATAGCCTGTATTTATTTATTTTTATTTTTTTAAATACATTTTTCAGATGTTAAATTATTTACTTAACTTCATTTTTAAGACCACATTTTATCATAATGATTTATATATATAATAAAAGATCTGTCAGTGGTGTTTTGCAGAGGGGGCACACTACCTGGACCAGGCAAAGAGTAACCCCCTATTCTCCCTAGTAAATGGTTCTTTCCAAGATGCACCATGGAGCAAAGATATGTTAAGGAGGACACTCTAATGCTTGCGGAGAGAGTGACACACACACACACAGCATTTGATTTGATGTTAGCTGCGGGTGATAGGCAAGACTCAATGCTTGTAAATTAATTTGATCAAGCTACATTACATGACCAAAAGTATATGGACACCTGCTCGTCGAACTTCTCATTCCAACATCTTGGGTATTAATATGGAGTTGCTCCCCCTTTTGCTGCTATAACAGCCTCCACCAAACTTTACAGTTGGCACTATGCATTGGGGCAGGTAGCGTTCTCCTGGCATCTGCCAAACCCAGATTTGTCCGTAGGACTGCCAGATGGTAAAGCGTGATTCATCACTCTAGAGAATGCGTTTTCACTGGCAGCAAGCTTTACTCCAGCCGACGCTAGGTATTGCGTATGGTGATCTTAGGCTTGTGTGCGGCTGCTCGGCCATAGAAACCCATTTCAAGAAGCTCCAGACGAACAGTTCTTGTGCTGATGTTGCTTCCAGAGGCAGTTTGGAACTCGGTAGTGAGTGTTGCAACCGAGGACGGACAATTTTTCCACATTACGCACTTCAGCACTCACCGGTACCGTTCTGCGAGCTTGTGTGGGCTACCACTTTGCGACTGAGCCATTGTTGCTCCTAGACGTTTCCACTTCACAATAACAGCACATACAGTTGACTGGGGCAGCTCTAGCAGGGCAGAAATTTGACAAACTGACTTTTTGGAATGTGGTATCTTATGACAGTACCAAGTTAAAAGTCATCAGTAAGACCATTCTACTGCCAATGTTTGTCTATGGAGATTGCATGGCTTTGTGCTCGATTTTATACACCTGTCAGCAATGGGTCATTTGAAGGGCTGTCCACATGCTTGTCCACATGTATAGTGTATGTAGCCTACTAATTCCTTCTTTAAGAATAAATACAGCAAAAATGTTTTGTTGTTTTTCTGTAATACTCAACCTGGTCTCAGAGCATTATGTATTATTTAATATGTACATTCGAGACACGTTTGGTATGGTATCTATCAATTTGTGGATGTCCATCACCCATTTCGTATGATATGTTACGAATTACAATTGTATTATATGTTACACATTCTTTAAATGTACAAAATGTTACAAATTTGAAAAGTGTACAATATATTACAAATTTGCAAAAACATATATGTTACGAATTCTAGCTGGGTAGCTAGGTGGCTAACGTTAGCTAGCTGGCTAACGTTAGCTAGGCTAGGGGTTATGGTTAAAGTAGGTTTCAATTTATGAGTCAGGTTAAAGGGTTAAGGTTAGGGGATGGGTTAGCTAAAAGGGTTGAGATTAGGGTTAGTTGAAGGGTTAGCTAACATGCTAAGTAGTTGTAATGTAGCTCAAATGTAGTAAGTAGTTGAAAAGTTGCGAATGAGTTAAAATGCTCAAGTTGTCTATGATGAGATTCAAACTCGTAACCTTTGGGTTGCTAGACTATTGCGTTATATGCCCACCCATCCACCCTGACCAATTAACCATCTGTCTTATGTAACCATACCAAACGTAACATATCATACTAAATGGAGTGTCTCGGATTTACAGTATGTATAGAATAATATAAAATGCTTAGAGACTTATAGGTTATAATACTAGCCACCTGGCAATTTTTGTTAAGTTGGCTTTAGCTAGCCAGCTAGATCAGTTCCCAATCTCCCAACCTCATAACTCGCTACCAAGACATTTCAGGCTATCAATCAAGCTGGTGTAGTTTGTCTTACTATCTTAGCTGGCATGCCTGCTTTCGAAAGTACTAAAATTGCTTTAATTCTTGGGTTATACTATATGTGGCAGTTGTACTAAACTCCTAAGGCAGAATAATGGGTGCATGACGACCCTGATTGGAGTCGGAGGCTCAATTGTACAAATACTGCCCTCTTGAGGGACAATAAACAAATAAACTGTTCAGAGGAAGCAGATAGGATTATGACTGCCCTCTGATCAAACTGAAATGTTCTCCTATTGGAGTCATTTTAAGAACACAGCAGACATGCACAGACAGGCCAACCAGGGTGTGTTGCATGAAAAATTATACTTTTACACACATTCATAAAATAGTACTGTTCATGACACATTGTCTCCTCTCTTACTCATTTTGGGAACTGAGCAATGGTCATAATGAGATGTTTGATGGTTTCCTTCTAGCTTCAGGCCTATTGAAACCCTAAATCAGGGTTGGAATAAAGGGAGCCATCCAACCGGCTTCAAAACCATGCCAATAACGATCAAGGATGAAGATGATTCATTATTGTTGAAATGCTCCTTTCAGGGGCCACAACAAACAAACAGCCTAAAACCTGTCAAAAAGAGAGATCATTATCGTTGTTGATGAACTTCTAACTTTGGCACAGTGATTTAGTGGACTGGACACCACTCTCCAGAAGACTCTGTCCATGTGTTTCCATGCCTTCCCTTCTGTCGTCACGCTGGCGAAGAATGGTCCCGTGTTCACCCCAGAGCCAACTCTGATTACTACCTTGCCTCCGTCCCTGCCGCTCACAGTCCTCATTTAGATCTTTCTGGCTTTCTGAATAGAACACCCGGGCTCCAGTGCTTTTTTACTGGTTTATCGATAGCAGCCGAGGACCTGAATAAC
This sequence comes from Oncorhynchus nerka, assembly GCF_034236695.1. NCBI lineage: Eukaryota > Metazoa > Chordata > Actinopteri > Salmoniformes > Salmonidae > Oncorhynchus > Oncorhynchus nerka. The sequence goes on from NC_088411.1 coordinate 8,467,093, forward strand.
AATCAGATGCTCTCCAGATTGTGGGCTGCCAGCAGCGAGAAAGGATGGGTGGATATTTTATTTTATAGGAGACGAACAAACCATGTCTGAGCCACATAAAGAAAACATTTAGCTGCTCAGGACTCAACCTGGTCTCATAGACTAGACATAACATAGTAAACGTAAATCCAGGACACTCAAATTAGTATGCTATGTTTGGTATGGTTACATAAGACAGAAGGTTACTTAAGACAAAAAAACGAAAGTAGGGTGGTTGGTCGGGGTGGACGTATAAGGTTGCGAGTTCGAATCTCATTACAGACAACTTTAGCATTTTAGCTAATTAGCAACTTTTCAACTATTTACTAATTTTCAGCTACTTTTCAACTACTTAGCATGTTACTCAACCCTTCCTCTAACCCTAACCTTAACCCTTTTAGCTAACCTTAACTTTAACCCTTTAACTTAAATTAAAGGGTTAAGTTTAGGAGTTAACTCCTAATCTTAACCCTAACTAACGTTAGCCACATAGCTAATGTTAGCCACCTAGCTGAAATTCGTAACATATAGTACATTTGCAAATTCGCAACATATAATATGAATTGTCATTCGTAACATACCATACGAAATGGGTGATGGACATCCACAAATGAATGCATACCATATGAAACGTAGTGTCTCGGATTTGGATACAGATTAATACGAAATGCTATGAAACCAGGTTGCAGCAGCCAGGACTGGAGGACTGGGTGTTGGGAAACAGTGATTCAAGATGCTGACTACTTGACCACACATGTTTGAAAAAGATGTTTATTTCAGATGCAGTATAATGGGTGAAAATAGTTGTAAATGGTGCGTGAAATCGTAAATGTCTGTTTTGCAATTCATTTTGCCCAAATTCTTAATTGTTTACATTTTTCGTCATTGTTTAAGTCAGTCTGTAGTTCTGCAGAGTATCAACAAAACCTCTCATATCTGGCATCTTCCCCTAAATACACCCTGCTGGCGTGATATCTATCTTAATAGTTTCCATTGGAGAGGGTCATATAGAGTGCAAAATGGAAAGGACATAAAATGCAGGCAAACATGTTGATGGAACAATATACTGTATACTGTATCACCATGCATTCATGTCCCTCTGTTCACATAATATGACAACTGCATAGGACTGTACTTGAGGACGGGAGTGTCCAAGCAACTCAAAAGACAAGAAGAGTGCACTAAATCTACTCAATTTAATGGAGGGACCCTGATAACCACAAATTGAAAGAGATATTGTAGGAATCTGTCTATAGTTGGGGACTCCTGAGTGGTGCAGCGGTCTAAGGCACTGCATCTCAGTGCTAGAGGCATCACTACAGACACCCTGGTTCGAATCCAGGCTGTATCACAAACAGCTGTGATTAGGAGTCCCATAGGGCGGCGTGCTATTGGCTCAGCGTTGTCCGGGTTTGGCCGGTATAGGCCGTCATTGACAATGAGAATTTGTTCTTAACTGACTTGCCGAGTGAAATATTTTTTTCAGTTGCTTTGGAGAGGAGATATTGGATACATGGAAACATTTAACAATGTGTATTAGCTAAGCTACTTGGGGAAAGATTATCAATCCCTGCATGTTTAAAAGCAATGCATTATTGGCAGGTGTTCTGCACTGTATCACAGTGTATATTTTACAGGGCAGGAATGCTTTGCTTTGCTTTCAAACAGTCCAGGCACTTGATTTATTATCCATTCATATAAACACAATTCAGTCTAAACTGCTTCTGCACATTGTCACACAATGATAAAGATTGATCAACATACATTATAATGTTGCACTCTCCACAAAACAGAACACAGGACATTTTCTATCTAGGAAATGCTTTATGATATACATTTTCACCCTGCCTCTATAGCTGAAGCTAAACTAACTGTGTGAAAATCCTCTGCTATTTCAACGGCGAAGCTAGAATATCAACCATTTGTCATGACAGGAATTGTTGAGCTTTACGCCACCCATCTCCCATTTACTCGCGACGCATGACGCATGTGACAAGGACTAATAGACTATCAAGGACTACAAGGCAAATCCAGCTGTGTGGTTCCCACCGAAGCCTCCCTCCCAGACGAGTTTAACACATTCTATGCTCACCTCGAGGCAGACAATACCAAGCCATCCAGGAAGACTCTCTCTGCTCTGGGCGACTAGGTGCTTTCGCTCTCCTAGGCTGACGTGAGGAAAACTCTCAAAAGCCGCTGGCCCAGATGGCATCCCTGGCTGCGTCCTCAGAGTGTATGCTGACCAGCTGTCGGGTGTCTTCAGACATCTTCATCCTGTCCCAGGCTGTAGTCCCCACTTGCTTCAAGGAGACCACCATCATCCCATTGCCCAAGAAAACCAAGGTGCCCAAATGACTATCGCCCCATCAAACTCACCTTGGTCATCATAAAGTGCTAAGAGAGGCTGGTTGTGGTCTACATCAAATCAAATTTTTATCAAATTTTATTTGTCACATACACATGGTTAGCAGATGTTAATGCGAGTGTAGCGAAATGCTTGTGCTTCTAGTTCCGACAATGCAGTGATAACCAACAAGTAATCTAACTAACAATTCCAAAACTACTGTCTTATACACAGTGTAAGGGGATAAGGAATATGTACATAAGGATATATGAATGAGTGATGGTACAGAGCAGCATACAGTAGATGGTATCGAGTACAGTATATACATATGAGATGAGTATGTAGACAAAGTAAACAAAGTGGCATAGTTAAAGTGGCTAGTGACATAAGAATGCAGTCGATGATCTAGAGTACAGTATATACATATGCATATGAGATGAATAGTGTAGGGTAAGTAACATTATATAAGGTAGCATTGTTTAAAGTGGCTAGTGATATATTTACATCATTTCCCATCAATTCCCATTATTAAAGTGGCTGGAGTTGGGTCAGTGTCAATGACAGTGTGTTGGCAGCAGCCACTCAATGTTAGTGATTGCTGTTTAACAGTCTGATGGCCTTGAGATAGAAGCTGTTTTTCAGTCTCTCGGTCCCAGCTTTGATGCACCTGTACTGACCTCGCCTTCTGGATGATAGCGGGGTGAACAGGCAGTGGTTTGGGTGGTTGATGTCCTTGATGATCTTTATGGCCTCCTGTAACATCGGGTGGTGTAGGTGTCCTGGAGGCAGGTAGTTTGCCCCGGTGATGCGTTGTGCAGACCTCACTACCCTCTGGAGAGCCTTACGGTTGAGGGCGGAGCAGTTGCCGTACCAGGCGGTGATACAGCCCGCCAGGATGCTCCGATGTGCATCTGTAGAAGTTTGTGAGTGCTTTTGGTGACAAGCCGAATTTCTTCAGCCTCCTGAGGTTGAAGAGGCGCTGCTGCGCCTTCTTCACGACGCTGTCAGTGTGAGTGGACCAATTCAGTTTGTCTGTGATGTGTATGCCGAGGAACTTAAAACTTGCTACCCTCTCCACTACTGATCCATCGATGTGGATAGGGGTGTTCCCTCTGCTGTTTCCTGAAGTCCACAATCATCTCCTTAGTTTTGTTGACGTTGAGTGTGAGGTTATTTTCCTGACACCACACTCCGAGGGCCCTCACCTCCTCCCTGTAGGCCGTCTCGTCGTTGTTGGTAATCAAGCCTACCACTGTTGTGTCGTCCGCAAACTTGATGATTGAGTTGGAGGCGTGCATGGCCACGCAGTCGTGGGTGAACAGGGAGTACAGGAGAGGGCTCAGAACGCACCTTGTGGGGCCCCCTGAGGATCAGCGGGGAGGAGATGTTGTTGCCTACCCTCACCACCTGTGGGCGGCCCGTCAGGAAGTCCAGTACCCAGTTGCACAGGGCGGGGTCGAGACCCAGGGTCTCGAGCTTGATGACGAGCTTGGAGGGTACTATGGTATTGAATGCCGAGCTGTAGTCGATGAACAGCATTCTCACATAGGTATTCCTCTTGTCCAGGTGGGTTAGGGCAGTGTGCAGTGTGGTTGAGATTGCATCGTCTGTGGACCTATTTGGGCGGTAAGCAAATTGGAGTGGGTCTAGGGTGTCAGGTAGGGTGGAGGTGATATGGTCCTTGACTAGTCTCTCAAAGCACTTCATGATGACGGAAGTGAGTGCTACGGGGCGGTAGTCGTTTAGCTCAGTTACCTTAGCTTTCTTGGGAACAGGAACAATGGTGGCCCTCTTGAAGCATGTGGGAACAGCAGACTGGTATAGGGATTGATTGAATATGTCCGTAAACACACCGGCCAGCTGGTCTGCGCATGCTCTGAGGGCGCGGCTGGGGATGCCGTCTGGGCCTGCAGCCTTGCGAGGGTTAACACGTTTAAATGTCTTACTCACCTCGGCTGCAGTGAAGGAGAGACTGCATGTTTTCGTTGCAGGCAGTGTCAGTGGCACTGTATTGTCCTCAAAGCGGGCAAAAAAGTGATTTAGTCTGCCTGGGAGCAAGACATCCTGGTCCGTGACTGGGCTGGGTTTCTTCTTGTAGTCCGTGATTGACTGTAGACCCTGCCACATGCCTCTTGTGTCTGAGCCATTGAATTGAGATTCCACTTTGTCTCTGTACTGACGCTTAGCTTGTTTAATAGCCTTGCGGAGGGAATAGCTGCATTGTTTATATTCGGACATATTACCAGACACCTTGCCCTGATTAAAAGCAGTGGTTCGCGCTTTCAGTTTCACGCGAATGCTGCCATCAATCCACGGTTTCTGGTTTGGGAATCAAGGCCAGCATGCCAGGCACACTGGACCCACTCCAATTTGCCTACCACTGTGGACCAACAGATCCACAGAAGATCCCATTTTCATCGCTATTCACACAGACGTAACACATCTAGACAAGAGGAACACCTGTGAGAATCCTGTTCATTGACTACAGCAGCATTCAACACTATTGTTCCCATCAAGCTCAGAGGCCTGTGTCTGGACACCACCCTCTGCAACTGGATCCTGGACTTCCTGACTGGCAGACCACAGGCTATTAGGATTGGCAACAACACCCCCTCCACAGTGACTCTTGACACAGGGGTGTGTCCTCAGGCCTCTGCTGTACTCCCTGTTCACCAATGACTGCATGGCTTTGCACGACACCAGCTCCACCATAAAGTTTGCAGACAAAACCACGGTTGTAGGCCTGATAACCAACAACGACGAGCCAGCCTATAGGGAGGTGGTAAGTGAACTGGCATTGTGGTGCCAGTTCACTTACCTCTCCCTCAACATCAGCAAAACAAAAGAGTTGGTTGTTGACTTCAGGAAGCAGAGGAGGGAACATGGCCCGATCCACATCAACGGGACTAGAGTAGAGAGTCAGCAGTTTTATGTTCCTTGGCGTCCATATCACAGAGGACTTGACATGGTCGAACATCAACACCACTCTTATCAAGAGGGTGCATCACCGACTCTACTTCCTAAGGTGGCTGATGTTACCTGGCATGCCACCCCGGGTCCTTTCCAAATAATACCGCAGCACCATCGAGAGCGCCCTTACCGGTTGCATCACGGCCTGGTATGGGAATTGCTTCGTCGATGACTGCAAGGCCCTCCAGTGGGTGGTGAAGATGGACCAGTACATCACTGGGACCATGCTCCCATCCATCCAGGACATTTACTCAAAATGTTGCCTGTGGAAGGCCTGCAGCATCATCAAGGTGCCCACACACCCTAGCCACGAAGTGTTCACTCCCTTACTGTGGGGCAGTTTGTATCGGAGCATTAGGTCGGATAACAACAGGTTCAAAGACAGTTTCTATTTACAAGCATTAGACTGTTCAACACTTTAACTGGACAGACCACCTGCTCTGATTCTCCACACCTTAGCAAACACACACACACGTGTGTTGTGTATCTCTCAGCTCTATCCTCTACTAGGCCTAAAACCTAATGCTGCATATTCTCGTAGGTAGACGGTAGTCTCATTCTATGCCCTGGCAAACAAGGCTAAGTGGACACCAGCAGGACCACATAACATTCTTTATCTCTTGTCCCAATGCTTTCCAAACTGAGCCTTCATCTAAATCTGCTTCGTACACCAAAGCAGGCATGAGCCATGTGGTGGGAACTGTGGGAACCTCGACTGCGGCTTGACTGGGGAGCCTGAACCATGTGCTAACCAGTTGCGCTACCCAGCATGCCGCTCACCATGCCGCCTGCCGCAGGTGCTATTCTTAGCTGCCAAAGTAATTACCCTACAAATCAAATTATTCACTGCCAACGTGAAGGCTTTCTCTGGAGCGTTTTACAAGAAGCTCTAACATAGCGGTAGATTACGAGGCAAGGGAACAAAATTCTAGCTTCTTTCTCCTCTCCTTGACTGACCTCTCACCAAATACACATGGCTGACGCCAGAAGGAGAAATCTCTGATGGGATATTTTGGAGGAGAGCAGGGGGTTTTGCACACAACATTAGTGGTTATGAAAACCAAACGTTATGGTCCTTTTCCCAAAAAACATCCAATATCAACTGTCTGTCCACCCTCCCTTTCTTTTCTCTGCAGGCCGGCATGTTTCTCCTGATTGTCTTTGGTCGCTGCTCCACTTTGTTATAATCCAGATTGCTACTTTTGAAATGCTTTTATCAAATGGGGGCCAGGATTGCCAACAGAGATTCAACAGAGCATTTTTCCCATACCTTAAAATGACCTCTTAATTGGTTTGGCATTGTCAGTCTTCTCTGTGACCTAGGTTTGCCATTTGATGTTCAATGTCGATGCTATTCATTCGATTGGAAACCTTGTAGGTTTACAAGACTGTATTATACATTGGCCATAAATTATGTGCACAGCGTTTATTTAACCTCTTAGAATGGGGAAGCTCCAACGGGGCTGCCTGCATGTGAAACCCGATTGGGCCAGGAGGAGAGGTCTGCTTGTGGGATTGTGGCCATATGGTTTGTTAATGGAGCCCTCTCTCGCTGTCTCTGTGTGTGTGTCCATATAGTGGTATGGCTGTGGAGGTCACACTCACACCACATACATGAACAGAGATCCTGCATTTCTACACTAACACGATTCAGGGCATTTTGATATGGAACCTGGTCCAATGTATGATGTAGTGGTATATCCTGGGTATTTCTTATCCTACCAAATATTCCCTGACTGTGTTTTTTAAAGCTTTTGATATTCCTTGCCCGCGTCAACCTGTCAGGAAACACGCCCAAACCCAACTTGAGAAAACATAAGTACTAGCAGCATGGCCCACCCAAATCTAAACTATAGGAAGCTTGAACCATATTGATGAATGAGAACCCAGAGAAAGGCAACACATTCCAATGGAGTGTGATAATCTCCCAGAATACCGAGTGAGGTGTTCTAATTAGCCATGAAAGTATAAACAACCTTCAGCTGCTGAACAGACAAGAATTGACATCCACACACAGGGTGTAAAAACATTCTTAGAGCCGTTCAGGACTAACAAAACAAGGTACGAAACGTGAAAATAATCTCCAGCTCTGGCATCTAATGCAATAAAGACCAATTATAAGCAGAGATTGTCTCATAAAGGTAGCTGTTGAGCGTCGCAGATAAGTAGCCATTCCCTTTGGCCACCCAGCCTGCTAGCTTCCAGAAAACACTACCCATCTCCCAAAACTCGAACACTGCCTATCCATTGCTGACAGTAGTGTGAAAACAAACCTGTTGCGGAGAGAAACAGATGAACCCTAAATTCCTAAGTTAGATGGTATATCCCTGTGTTTACCTCCACACTTGGGGGTTTTCATTCAGCAATGTGGGCGTTCATGGGTTGGCTATGTGATAAGAGATTGATAAGATAGATATGGTCATGGTAAAATAGTACATGTATAAATAAATAAAAATGTCTCCCTGTTCATGCTATGAATATTGATACTGTATTTCTTGCAAGAATTTTGCCTGTTGCCATGTAGTTCTGGGTGGTCGTTTTCCACAGCCAGTGGCAATAATAGGGTGCATATACAGGCCATATTTATTTTATATACCCTGAAGTATATTTGGTCATTTTCTTTCAGATGTACTGTGTATGGCGCTAACAAAATGTTCCTGTCAAGCTACAGTACCTTTGAATCCAGGTTGTTATGTGGGTGGTACACTGTCACACAAAGCCATCCAGAGTAAATGAAAGTAAGTAGCACTCAATATCACGTTGCACAATTGATATCCAAAACACATGCTATTTAAGGCTAACCTTGGCAGGAGGACATATAAGCCCTATGTGGAGCGTCACCAATATCACCCCAGTTTCCTCTGTTATGACTTGTTATTACTATACCTTAGCAAGCGTTTCATGCGGATGTTAGGCCTGTGGATAATTTGACCACATTATGTTTCACATTCCGCAATATTAATAATAATAATAATAATGCTTTTCAATTGGGGAGAGTGGGGTAAATTGAGATTATTATTTTTTACATTCAACATCACTCAGTCAAGGGAAATATAGTTTTCTTTCTAATAAAGATATCAACATTATTTCCAGGGATACACAACATCCTGAAACATATCAGAATTCAAGTAAACATTACAGTTTTGAAAACATAGTCCAGAAAAAGTGGCACAACTTACCGCTGGTATGGGGTAACTGGAGCCGCTGGACAGGGTAAGTTAAGCCACCGACAAATATCTGTAATTGTATGCATCTTTTAAGGCTTAACACCTCACAAACACTTTGTACTTTATTAAACAATTTTAACAAAGTCCAAGCCCTGCTGTTACCTCATATCCCAGCGAAAATACCTTGCATTACACCTACAGTACAAGAATGCACTTTCCTGCTAGGTTTAGGACATCATATTGAAGTTTACAGAGACCCCCCCCGACAGTTTCCAGTATCTATTCTAGGGAGGCTAGGGTCAGTCTGTCTTATCTGGTGTCCTTGTGTGAATCTAAGTATGCTCCCTCTAATTCTCCCTCCCTCCCCTCCCCGAGCCCTACAATCATGCTTTAGGACTATGTGGCCTGATGACTCCTGCCTGTCCCCAGTCCACCTGGTCGTGCTGCTGCTCCAGTTTCAGCTAGGGAACCTGACCTGTTCACCAGACGCGCTACCTTGGCTCGACTTACCCATTTGGAACAACTTACCACACCCTCCCCTACAGGTAACAAGGTGATTCACATCACAAAATAATACAATTAAAGTATAAACAAATAAACAAAGACAGGAGGATGGAGAAAGAAAAAAAAGATAGCTAATTATACATTGAAATCATACATTAATAGTATATTTTTTCAAAGTGTGTTCAGCGGGGATTTAAAAAGAGGCACTGAATCTGCAAGTCTGATCTCATCTGGCAGATCATTTCAAAGTCTAGGGGCCCTAATGGCAAATGCCCGGTCTCCTTTTGTTTTCAACCTACACTTTGGATTGGCAAACAGTGCCCAGGCAGAGGATCTCAGGCTGTCCTATAGTGAGGGAGATAAAGGGAGATAAAATATCTGCGATACAGGATGAGGATAAAACCAATGATGAACTGGTCCCTTATTAAATAAATCCATCATTATTACTGTCTGACACTATTATTACTATTATTCTGCATGTTTCCCAACTCAAATGAAAACCTTCGGAAAGAATAACAGACATTCCACAGCAGGCAAGCTGGAGTTATACACTCCCCATCGCTTTCCCTCAAAGGTCAGAAAAATGAAAATGTTTTTTTTTTGTTCTTTTTTTTTGTGCGTGGTGGGGGGGGGCATTAAATATGTTATGCTCTCACCGCCAACTCTTAAAGGGATGGGTAGTTCTAAAGAGCTTGGCGGCCATCTTGTGTCAAGCATGACATGACAGTTTCTTCTTTCTCCTTAATAAACATCAGAAATGCGTGCTTGGCTCGGCTCCACAGCACTGTAAAACAACAGAGCAGGAGGAGATGAAAAGAGCAACACCACCACGGGCACAGGCGCTTGGAAGAGGATCTGAGGGCCATCCATTCCAAACCCCATTCTATCTGATATTTCCCAATAATTAGCGCTGCGCCACAGATGTTCCCCCTCTTCCCTCCCTCTATTCCACCTCACCGCCCTGTTTTTTTTTTTTTTTTGTGAAATGAGCGCGGTGGAGTATTAGGACAAGGAGTTAAGGGGAGCATCATGTGCTTTTAATTTGATAAAGTCATTAAAAAGAGGACAAAGATGAAAGCGGAAAGGCCTACATTAAAAAGACATGTAAAGAATTGCAAAATAACCTACAATATCGCTGCAGAGATGGAATTCAGATCCGAGCCGCTCGATGTTGGATGAACCCAAACATATTGATTTCACCCAGAACGCAGAGTTAATTTTGAATTAAAAAATTTGCCTTCTGGTATTTTGACATTATAAACCCTGAGGGAAAAGGGATAAATTAGTCGACTAGCATTATTAAACCGATAATATCTGCTTTACATATGACTAGTACACTACACCACTGAAGCATCTCCTTCCAAAGCTAATAAATATTCACATAAAATTTGAGTGCTAGTTTCAACACATGCTGGATTATGCACTGTGTTGTCGCTGATGTAATTACAGCTCTGTAAGAGAGAATGGTTCTGTTGACATCACAGATTACAGGAAGACAAGTCTCTCTCTTCCAGCATTCTGACACATCCTCAGAGTATCTGACTGTTTCCCTAATATAGCGAAGGAATGAGGCCATTCTCACTTCCAACTGTGCTACATATCCCTTTGCAAGACGTCCGCCTTGAATCCTCTGCCATCCCCACAACACAGCATAGACACTTCCTATCGGAGAATCCCACTAGCTGCAGATAGCTGAAGTAAATTACACGTCATCATGCTAAGCCTAGCTCGATTATTGATGAGATTCCGGATACAGCGATCCTGGATTAACACTGAGCCGCAGAGATCTAGGGACCCATAGCCTGCTACATCCAACACATAATCCTTCCACTTTACCTCTGCTCCCCCGCCCACTTCTCCGGCAGGGGCCCTGGATATGACAAAGCAGGGAGGAGACCCCTGGATCTCGGGTGCCCCTGGGGAGCGTTACAGCTGGGCTACAGTAATTGCAAAGTGCAAGGGGCCGTGGTGAGAGCGGGGAGTCAATGCAGAATCAGTATCGGGCCTTTCCAATAGTCCTCGTGGACACATGCTGTTTGAGAGGGTCCATCCCCGAGCCAGGTGTGTGCCACTTCAAAGTTGTAAAACCTAAAAGAGCATTTCGATCAAATCAGGGAGACGTGGCTGCTGGTTCGATGTGTGAAAATGAGAGAGAGAGAGAGAGAGAGAGCAAGAGATAGATTTCAACAGGGCTCTCCAGAGGAGTTTGTCTCCATCTAATGGTCAGGTGATACAATGCCATTCAGGAGATAGAATACAGAGAGGATGTGACATTGGATTAGTGTCACCCATAGACTTAGTTAGACGACTAATCTTTGTATTTGTCCCATTGTGGCGTCTTTGAGAGCACGGGCAGTGTCATTGAGGCCATCTCCATCCTTCCTTAACCCATCCGAAGTCCCACCCAGTTGAATGGTGGAAAGTCTCAATTGCACTGTCCACGCAAAAAAAATGTTTTTTCCAAGTAAAGATCTCTATCCATCTCTATGGTGTCACCTCACCCACCAGCCTTATCTGACGCTTGCCTGACGACTCACCATGAATTTCATTCCACTGCTCTATTGATTGCTACATACATTCAGTCTGAAAATTCCATCCTAGAAGTCGTTTGCATGACCTCAAAATAAGGGGCATTGTACAAAACAAATTCATCAGCGGTTGGATTGTCTAATTAACAAATCTAACCAATCAGAATATCAAAGATGACAACGTCATCATGAAGGCTGGCTCTGGCTCAACCCATCTGTTTCTGGGACCAATCAGAACTGTCAGAATGAGTTCTCATTCTAGAAATCGTCGGGGAGGGAGGAGAATCCAGACTCATCGTGGAAAAGAAACATCAGTTGGCCGGAGCGATGTGGAGGGGGGTAGCCAGGTAAATCTGACGTGACCAATGTGGGGAGCTGTGTTTGTGTCACCTTTGAGGATTTGATTGACAGGGAGATGATCACAAAAGGACTCCCCAATAGAAATCTGTATCGCAGCTGTTGCAACGGTGAAATATAGCCCAATTGTTTTCAATGCCAGTCAAAAGTTCATTGTGCTGAAGCGTGGAGTGCAGACTGAGCGAGTACAGTAATGCATTATGGTAGTATTCCTCCTGTCAAATGTGTCAGAGATAGAAGGCTGATAAGTATCACTACATTACTGCAGATATAGACAGGTTTAGAGTGAGCCCACCGGGCACAAACTGGCTGAATCAATGTTTTTTTTTCAACATATTTGGTCAATGTATTTTGTCAACGTATTGTAGAAGTAGAAAATAGATTGGATTTGAAAAAAGTAATCAACTGTTGTTTTGAGGGTGAAATTTCGACCACAAGGATTATGTCATCATGGAAACCAAATTTCAACATTGACAAACCTTTTCAAAAAAATATGTTGAATTTGTACCTTTGATATGACAGCACGTGTCCACTATCCCCCAAAAATGTAAATAGGTTGGGCAGCAACTCCTACTGGAGAAATGGATCTATCTATAGCTTTCATTTAGTCTCCCATCCAGGTTTTTTACCAAGCCCAGCTATGATATCTCCACTTAAATACGAAATAGATCCACTGTTGCTATCAAAGTCATTCCAAATGGTAGGTTTAACAGAACAAATGAAATGTGACCCTAGTTTATCACTCAGGCCTATATAGAATGTGCAAAGTCATCAATGGCTATTGTTTCAATTCAAGCCAGAATCCAATAATAGAGACACTACAAATAGGCCTAGGGTTTCAAGCTCTGGTTGATTTCAAATGTAATGATATTTAGTGATATTGAATTGTGTTTGGTTGTCAACGCAAGCAAATATAAACATTTTAAGGAGATGCATCTTCTGCTTGGATAGTTCCAACTGTGCCACTGACTTATAGGATGTGTTCATACAGTCAAACTGGATTGCCAGAGTGCGCTATGGGTGTTTCGCAAATTCAGATGGTCCGTTCGTAAATGGACAGCGCTTCGCTCTCTCTGAGCGTTCAGAGCGCAGACTGGACGTCTGGCGGAGGGTGTAGGGTTGATCCAAGCGTTCTGACCCCACAACAGCAGTCAAGCACTCAAGCTAACTGGCTAAAGTTGGCTAGCTTGCTAGCTACTTCAAGACACAAATGAGTGAACACCTCACTGACTGTTTTACTCACTCTAGCAAAGGTGCAGAATCTCGAACGGCATTGATAATTTGCACCATGTACTTTTAATGTAATCTCAACTGCAATCCATGGTCATTTGGTTCTGCTTTTAGATGTTAACACAGCACAGTGATAACATATTATTCTAAATATCGGACATTCTATTCCCATTTGAACTTGGCTGTACTTTTAAATGGTTGAAAGCTTAGTGATATACATTTGGGTGACAACTAAACCAAAAATGTGACTTTGTTTTTCTATTGGAATTTGGTTGTGCTTTAAGATGGTTGAATGCATAGTGAAACCACATTGGAAATTCAACTTGTGGCTTTTTATCTATGAGACAAGACAGTGTGCTGCCCAGCGGAAAGAATCCGCTTTCTGTTTTAAGGCTAAAGACATAAAATATTCTGAAGTAGCTCTCAGGTAAGCACTTCTTTCAACATTCTCTCATGTCCTCCAAAATCTCGTATCACTTGATTTGAACAGTATTTTCACATGGCCTTCAAGTTTGTATTGCTTGAAGTCTCTGTTCAGGCCAGGCAGGCCTTTGACCGTGGATGGTCAATGGCCTTCTCTTCTGTGTACTCGTGATTTGGGACTATTGTGTGCCGGTTTTTCCTAAATGCATTCTTCTCCTCTGTGGTAATCAACGGCCCATCAAGACAAGGGAAGGGATAGCTTGCAGCATAAGATAGTAATAGAATCTTGTCATGCGAGCAACACCACTCCACATAAAACATGTGTCCTTCTCATGCATGGATCTACTTGGATGCGCTTTACCAGGAAATCGTGGAATTATGAGAGTATTTTCCCAATGATGTTCTACCATGTTTACAGTGTAATTGATGGGGCCAATGTCAAACACAACAGAGCAAAACATGAGACATGGAATATCTAAATATGCGCTGTAACTGTCACAGATCAAGCTAAATGACGGAGATTAGTTTGGAGAAAACAATATGGTAACACTACTTGACACCTAGTGTCAGAACAGCTGACAAACAGGTCATAATATGGTCATAACACTGTCATGACCCATATATTTACATGTGACATAGATCACTTTATTTTAAGGCTAATTATGGACAGTGTCAAAAACCCACCTTTCCTTTGGTTTTTAAAGTTTCTTAAATCCATTGTGAATTCTGTAGTCATGGTTGTTAAATCATATTCTTAATAACTTGCAGAAAACACACTTTAAGATCTCCATCTGCAAAGGTGCTGTCCTTCCAAACGGTGTGAAGAAAGCACATCTTCAGTGTAAGGCTTTTGGGTGGGAGTCGGTGTCATTACCGTCATGATACAATTCCTGTGATGAATTTCCTGTTCCTTCTACAGGCAGTGCCCGCTAACCGCTAGTATGAAAAGAAAATTAACCCAACAAACCAATACTACACGAATGTGACGTTGTGAGAACGTGAGAGGATAACTGGGGTGTGGAAGCCAGGCAGTGTGGGGGTTATTTGTGCCAAATCTCCAACTACTCCATAATCCCTGAAAGGAATGGAGGGGGCACGGATGTCACCGATGGCAACATGGAGTAGGAAAAAGTCAAGTGACATTTAGGTCTGTCTTAAACCCAAGGTAAATCAGTTTGGGCTGGAAACATAAAAGACCTTCAGTGAAAGTTAAGGATGACTTAGGGAGGCTGGGTGCTGGAATATGAAGTGTTTAAGAATAATAAAAACAGCAGCATTTATTAGTACAGAGAAATAACTAGAAACAGCATACTGGTACACAATGATATATTACTATAGGGCTGATTAAATACCTTTTGTGATTGTAAAATACAGTGACTCACAATAGCCAGAGCGCAATTACTGTAACTTAGATCTCTCTCATATCGTAAAATACAGTAGAGTAATATCACATTCTTAACACATCACATAGCAAAACCATAAGCACAGAGATGTTACATTAATCTTTCAATTGTATATTATATTCAAGAGTGAATATACAGCACATAAATTACATTTAATGGCACACGTTATTCAAAACAGACAAGAAAAATACTCCCAGGTCAGTCCATGTTTCACAACATGTACAACTGTATAATAGACAGAAAACCAGGACTAATGATAATTTGCAAATAAATAAAAAAGTGTCAGCTTAATGGCATTCAATAACTGAATAAATTGTGCAAAAAAACACTGGAATCATTTTAAACAGCAGGGGGCAGTGTTTATCCTTCAACACTAACAGAAGGGTGTGTTTGATGCTGACCTTTGGAGCTGGTTCAATGTATTTTTACAACCCCTTGTTTGTTATAAAGTTAACCATTTTACCTAATTTGTGGTAAAAATGGGTACTCAATCTGTAAACTGTAGGCAGGCAGTTAATGCTGATTTTTTTTTTTTTTTTTTTACCCTCATCTTAGACCAATAGCCAGAAATTCTCCCAATGGGTTGAATAACTGAACCTTTAAAAATGGTAATCAATACGGTTTGGGAAAAAAATGGTAGGCTCTACAATAGACACTATTAGATGTGTCCATTGTAGTGCCCATCGTTGTTCAGTAGGAAAACAGACGTATGGACCTGATAGAAAGAGGCCTATTAGAACAAGATAGACAACACTCCTTTCACGTTACCAAGCCAGTCATTTACATTGTAACCAGCTTCTGTAGGTTGCTTGGAACAGAACATCTTGGCACACTGTATGTTTGTGTTGATGGCAAAAAGGGTCTCAGTAACTACAGTAGGTTAGGTTGTATAAATCCTAGGTCTTCAGATCATACAGGAATGTTAGACATGTCTGGACTATCACTTTGTTTTAAAATGGATTCATTAGGGAAAAACAAAAAGTTTGTGGTGTTGGCGTGATGGTGGTTATGAATGGTAGTGTGTGATGCGTGAATGATGGTTGGTGTTACGAGGCAACTTGGGGTCAGAGCATCAGAGTTAGAGAACATCCTATTAGTTAGCACCATGGGAGTCACAGAATCGATACTAATCAAAATAGATCTACAAAATCACTCCATCTTTATATCCTCAACAAAACAGATAGAAAATCGCACGAAAGCATCTTAAAATACAGATATTGGAATATAAGGGAAATGTAGAGGAGTTAGTGGTGGGAGGATTGAGTGATCCAACATTGGACAGAAACTAAGTGTGTAAATGTTGAATTTATGGGGAAATTCATTTATAGAGCTACAGTAATGATACAGTATAACAATTAAACACATGTACTAAATGATACCTACACATTATAGACACATTGCTTAAATATGTATATACATGATTCATATTTATATTAAAAAAAGGAGGAATAGATAGTGCTGTGTGAGATGACGCAACCTAGAACTAATCCCACTTCTATTCCTTCCATCCGTGGACGCACCAATAAGTCAGTAGCCCTCTATGGTGAGCGTTATCCGATTTGACATATGGGACGAACAGGGTGAACAAAACGGTTCTAGAACCCTCTTTAGTGCATCATGTCCAAAATGGAGTGATGCTGGTCATTAGGACTCGATGTCTTGATCCAATGTCTGTCTTTCACTTTTTAAGATGACGTCAAGTCAAAAGGCAACACCGGATATCTGAGGGGTGACGTTTATATCTTGGATTCGATCATACAATATACTTTAATAGGATGGTAGGGCATTGAGATATTTAAGCCAAAAGAGGCATAACATTAGCATACACATATTTTGGTGCAAGGCAGTGAACATGTAAGGGCCAATTGGAATTTCTGTGAGTGACGTTGATCGACAGCGGAAATGTAGATCTATGGGACGGACAGAACGGATGTGTACTATGGAATTAATAGGCGGTAACTCTGGCACAGTAAGTGCGTATTCCTTTAGCTGATACCATGGTCTGATACCAGACCATTCAGGTCTCTATGGAATGATTTGTTGATATACCAAATATCAACCAACACTAAATTTGTCCCTTCCTGGTGTGATGGCAAGGTGCTTCGCTGTCACACCCAATCATTTACATTTACATTTAAGTCATTTAGCAGACGCTCTTATCCAGAGCGACTTACAAATTGGTGCGTTCACCTTATGACATCCAGTGGAGCAGCCACTTTACAATAGTGCATCTAAATCTTTTAAGGGGGGGGGGGGGGGTGAGAAGGATTACTTTATCCTATCCTAGGTATTCCTTAAAGGAGGTGGGGTTTCAGGTGTTTTGCTAACAAAAAACACAAATAAAACTAAATTGCACAAATCCTGTATCACACAAATAGAATAACACACTTATAAAGAAGATAACCTGATTATTACACTATTGCACTTCAAACAAGAAACACAAACTAAATTGCACAACTAATTGCATTAGTACTGTACAAAGTTAGAGGTGCGCTATTTGATAGATTCCCCCGCTCGCCCTACCTCAGGCTTCCAGTGGAGAGACCTAAGGTCAACCTACCTCGCCCCAACTCGTACTTCTGAGTGGGAGACCTTCCCAGGCTGTAGCCTGCCTAGCTCACAAACTAGCATGAGGGCGCCCACTCCGATAAGGTTAATTGACCCACAGTCCCACACCGTGACATGATATCATTGACGTGACATGCAAATGAGCGATAGAAAACCTTTCGCGCAAATGTCACCATTCAGATTTTTTTTTTTTTTGTGCAATCAGGAAGTCTAGACCAGGTATTCCCAAACTGGGGTACATGTACCCCCAGAGGTACGTACGCGTAATGCCGTCGAGGGTACGCCAAATAAAAATGTGATTCACATTAAAAAAGTATATTTATATTTTCCAACGCAGCCATAAAAATCTAATTAAACCACCGAAATAACAAAGTCAAATACAGGTAGCCTAGTCAAATAATTAACCGTTGAGGGAATTCCAATTCTCTCCCGAGCCCGTACGGGAGTTGTAGCAATGAGACAATATAGTAACTACTAACAATTGGATACCACGAAATTGGGGAGAAAAGGGGGTAAAAAAATAAATGTAAAGACCAGTGTCCATAGAGACACATACCAGCTCTACTGGTAGTACTGCTACTTCCAGCAGTACTACACCTGCACCTGTCGACAACACAAGTTGTTCTGCTTCCACGAGCAAATCCAAAGCTAGCATCAATAATTCTACATGTTGTAGTCCAGCTAGCATGGACACTGACAGTTGTAATTCTGATGCAGCCGAAGAGCTACTGCCCCCTTCTCCGGGAAAGCACCGAACAGACAGGGATGTTGGACCATCGATGAGAACTACATTGATTTGGGGTTCACTAATATTGGGAGTAGTGCCTTTCCTCAGACAGTGTGTTATATGTGCAAAAGTACTCTCACAACTCAATGAAACCTTTACTCTTGCGCAGACATTTAGAAACAAAAAAAACATGCCAATTTTAAAAGTAAGCTACAGGAGTTTTTGGAGCAAGAATTAAGATGACTTGAGTAGTAAGACATGTATAAAAAGCAACATATACCATTAATAAGAAGGGGCTAGAAGCGTCCTATATGGTGAGCTACTGAGTGGCTGGGACAGGCAAGCCCCATACTATTGTGGAGGACTTAATTCTTCCTGCTGCCACGGATATGGCTGGGATAATGCTGGGGAAAAGGCCCCCCCAAAGAACTATACAGTCAATGCCTTCATCAAACACTGTTTCACGACGCATCAGTGACATGGCAGGAGATGTTTTGAAACAATTGCTGCTTCGCATACAAGCCAGTAAATTCTGTGAGTTACAGCTGGATGAGTCAGATGTGGCAGGCCTGGCACAGCTCCTGGTATAAGTCTGTTACATTTATGGGGGGGGGGGGGTCAATTAAAGAAGACATCCTCTTCTGCAAACCACTGGAAACCAGGACAACAGGAGAGGATATTTTTTAAGTACTGGACAGTTTTGTTACATCAAATGGACGTGTGGTAAAGATGTGTTGGTATCTGTACGGATGGCGCAAAAACCAAGACAGGGAGACATAGTGGAGTGGTAACGCGTGTGCAAGCAGTTGCTCCTGACGCCACTTGGGTTCACTGCAGCATCCACCAAGAGGCTCTTGCTGCTAAAGGAATGCCTGACATCTTGAAAGACGTTTTGGACACTACAGTGAAAATGGCTAACTTTGTTAAAGCAAGGACCCTGAACTCTCGTGTATTTTCTGCACTATGCAATGATATGGGTAGCGACCATGTTACACTTTTACAACATACAGAAGTGTGCTGGTTATCAGGGGCAAAGTATTGACACATTTTTTTTTAAATTGAGAGAAGAGCTTAAAATTAACTGACCATAATTTTCACTTGTCTGACCGCTTGCATGATGACAAGTTTCTCAAGACTGGCCTATCTGGACGATTCCCCCACCCCCTCGCCTCAATCTAGGATTACAGGGACACTCCGCAACTTTATTCAATGTGTGGGACAAAAATCAAGGCCATGATTAAGAAGTTGGAGCTCTTCTCTGTCTGCATTAACAAGGACAACACACAGGTCTTTACATCATTGTATGATTTTCTGTGTGCAAATGAACTCAAGCTACGGACAATGTCAAATGTGATATAGCAAAGCACCTCAGTTGGGTGCTCATTTACGCAGGTACTTTCCCGAAACTGATATCGAATCCAGTTTATCCCTTTCATGCCCTGCCTCCAGTCCACTTACAGATATCTGAACAAGAGAGCCTCAAAATTGCAACAAGTGGTTGTGAAAATGTAATTTAAAATCAGAAGCCACTGCCAGATTTCTAGATTGGGCTGCGCTCAGAGTATCCTGCCTTGGCAAATCACACTGTTAAGACACTGATGCCCTATGCAACCACGTACCTATGTGAGAGTGTATTCTCAGCCCTTACTAGCATGAAAACTAAATACAGACTGTGTGGAAAAGGATTTAAGACAGACTCTCTCCAATACAACCCAACATTGCAGAGTTAAGTGCATCCTTTCAAGCACACCCTTCTCATTAACCTGTGGTGAGTTATTCACAATTTTCAATGAACAAATATGGTTTTATAATAGATAGTAGATTCTAAACAATTGGATACCACGAAATGGGGAGAAAAAGGGGTAACATTAAAATAAATAAATACAATAAAAAATGGTTTTATATGTAAGATGTTAAAGAGCAAAATTATTATTATTAATTATTATTATTGCCCTGGTCCTTTAAGAGCTTTGTCACTTCCCACGAGTCGAGTTGTGACAAAAACTCACTCATTCTTGTGTTTAATAAATCGTATAGTGTGTGGCAGGCTTACAATGATGGCAACAACAAAAAAACTACATTTGAGAGTGCGCTGACCCTGGTGCTAGAGGGGGTACGCAGCTGGAGGTTGAACATTTGAAGGGGTACGGGACTATAAAAGGTTTGTGAACCACTGGACTAGACCAAATGTCAAAACATTCCAGACTGGTCAGGGATCATTTTGTTGGTGTCATGACATCATTGTAGTCAGACAGCCCTGGCAGTGGGATACTATGAAAATATTGTGCTATAATCTATTATTTGTACCTCAGAGCTCCAAAAGTGGCACACAGGGAGAGCTGTCCAGTGTTCTAAACCTATGGTCTAGGGAATGCTTCATTGGTCAGGTCAAAACCTCACACTAGGAGAACTTTGGGGCTGTATGTACTAGCAGAATATACGTTAAATCACTGAGCCATGGTTAGAAGGCTTCCATCTCTCCTCTGCCTAACATAACTCCCCCGCTGTTGGGACAGATGTACCCAAGGATACCGGCAGAGAGGACAGAAGCGTGACAGATACAGTTTGTGTCAGAGAGAGAGTTAGTGTGTGTGACTGTCAACATGCATGCATGTAGTGCCGTGAAAACCCCTTTTTGATTTTCAAAACGTTTGCCTATTTTTGATACAGAACGTTATCAGATCTTCAAAACCTAATACGTGAGTATACTAATAAATTATACAATTTTTTTTTTTAAATGTTAAAAAAAAAAAAATTCCCTTACACTCAATAACTGATTGTGCCACCTATAGCGTATGTGCGCAACCAAATGCTTCCTGTAGTTGTTGATCAGTCTCTCATATCGCTGTGGAGGAATTTTGACCCACTCTTGCATGCAGAACTGCCTTAACTCAGAGACATTTGGGAGTTCAAGCATGAATTGCTCATTTCAAGTCCTGTCACGTCGTCTCAAATTGGGATTAGGTGTGGACGTTGGCTAGGCCATTCATTCCTAAAGTTTAGATGCCGCTTTTTAGACACTTTGTGCGTTTTGGATCATGGTCTTGTTGCTTGACCCAGCTGTGCTTCAGCTTACAGACCGGCTGGCCTGACATTCAAGTAGAAATCATGGTTCCCTCTATTTAAAAAAAAAAAAGGCAAGTCGTCCAGGTCCTGAGGCAGCAAAGCATCCCTAAACCATCACATTACCACCGCCACGCTTCACCCGTTGGCATGAGGTTCTACAGGAGAACGTCAGGTCATCCGTCTGTTAAAGCTACGCCAGAAGTTAATGGGTATATGTAGGAGGAATGGACATGGTAGGGTCAATGGAGGTTGGATAAGAGCCAGGAGCTTGGAATGTTACTAAGTGAGGGAAAAGGCAATCGCATAGTTGCGGTCACTGATAAGGGTGGCTAGCTGTGGATTAGAGGGAAAATGGGGGCCAAGGTCAGGTCACATGAAGTGAGAAGGAACCGTTTATTACCCAGATCACTTACTTTCCCGCCCAACAACGATGTTTAGGGAAAAGGAGACTCCGTCCTAAAGGGGAGGATAGAAATACTTGTGCTGGAGGAAACACTACCGTCTTATGCAGCTGTGTGACCCAGTGGGTGAATAAACTTGGTTTGAGCTTTACTAGTCATCTGTGAGCTTTACTCTATTGTAGAGCCTAACAGCTGGCGCTGCAAGCAGGGTCAACCTTAATGTACAGTCTAAATAGAGAGTCCGTGAAATCAGTGAATCAGGAGCCGGCACCAAAAACAAGGTAGGCACAGTTCCTATACCCGTTGTCACTCATTCTGACATCTTGTGGAGATGAGTCATAGGCTGAACCAATTATAGGAGTCGGACCTAGAAAGCCTGAGCTTATTCAGTAGTCTCATTGTATCACGACCGATCGTAGATTTAGGATATTTGGTAAGTCACGGAAGGTAAGCCCGAGCAGGCAGTACCTGCAGAGGGTAAGTCCTAGGCGGAAAGGGGGCAATTACTTTTCCCCCCAAACAGGGGCATTGGGTGTTGTATAACTTTGTTCACTCCGGTTCCCTTTATCTAATCTTAGGTTGAAGCTCTGCTAACATTCCGTATAAAAAAATAAAATAAACAAAAGTTGAGAAAATTAGAAAGGGGGCAAATACTTTCACAGCACTATATGTATATGCATGCATGTTACAGGTTGTGGATGTACGTGTGTGCATGTGTGTCTGAATGATGTGTTGCTGACCGGGGTGGATTGAGTCCGGTTGGCTCTTAGGGAAGCACAGGCCTTTCAAAGGCGTTAAGTCACGCTCTCTTATTTGGTCTTCAACTTGGCCACCTTGACTGGCATCACCTCATTCAACTTGCCCTCTTTCGCCAGCGTCTCGTTGAGTTGACACAGCTGGCGCAGAAAGCCGTCATTGGGGCCGATCGCTCTCTTGAGCCTCACTGTGGCGACCGCCACCCGGACGTCCAGCTTGTGGCGCAGCATGAGGTAAGCGATCACAATGGTGGGCGAGCGGCTGTAGCCCTCTCGGCAGTGGACATACACCTTCCCTGATGGACAGAGACAGACACTTAGGGCTACGTCCCAATTCTCTTTAAGCAACTCCTTTCCTTCATGAACACTGACAGTTGAGAGGACTGGATAGGGTTTCACTATACTGCTCGCAACCATCAAATCCTGTCAGATCTGTGGTCTTAAAAGGAATACAAACAAAAAAAGGAGAGCGTTTAAGGCATTAGGATTCTGACGAAGACGGCGACTGAAGTAAAAGGAAAGAGAGGGAAGACTGAGGTACAGTGATGACAGGAGGTGAGGGAACAGATGCTCCAAATATAACCTTGCCTGGCGAAGCATCTCAGCCAGGGAGATGCGAATCTAGGGCCTGACCCACACGTTCGTGTGTGTTGAGGATGATACGCATAGCCTACATATCCAGGTGCGCACACTGATCTGATGAGGCTATGGGAAGTGGTTAGGTGCAGTGAAGATGGTTGACATTGACTTGTCTGCCGCAGAGGTCAGGCCCTAGATTTGCATCATATATATATATATATAGTGGGGCAAAAAAGTATTTAGTCAGCCACCAATTGTGCAAGTTATCCCACTTAAAAATATGAGAGGCCTGTAATTTATCATTATAGGTACACTTCAACTATGACAGACAAGATGAGAAGAAAAAAAATCCAGAAAATCACATTGTAGGATTTTTAATGAATTTGCAAATTATGGTGGAAAATAATAATTTGGTCACCTACAAACAAGCAAGATTTCTGGCTCTCACAGACCTGTAACTTCTTCTTTAAGAGGCTCCTCTGTCCTTCACTCGTTACCTTTATTAATGGCACCTGTTTGAACTTGTTATCAGTATAAAAGACACCTGTACACAACCTCAAACAGTCACACTCCAAACTCCACTATGGCCAAGACCAAAGAGCTGTCAAAGGACACCAGAAACAAAATTGTTGACCTGCACCAGACTGGGAAGCAGCTTGGTTTGAAGAAATCAACTGTGGGAGCAATTATTAGGAAATGGAAGACATACAAGACCTCCCTCGATCTGGGGCGCCACGCAAGATCTCACCCCGTGGGGTCAAAATGATCACAAGAACGGTGAGCAAAAATCCCAGAACCACACGGGGGGACCTAGTGAATGACCTGCAGAGAGCTGGGACCAAAGTAACAAAGCCTACCATCAGTAACACACTACGCCACCAGGACTCAAATCCTGCAGTGCCAGATGCGTCCCCCTGCTTAAGCCAGTACATGTCCAGGCCCGTCTGAAGTTTGCTAGAGAGCATTTGGATTATCCAGAAGAAGATGATTGGGAGAATGTCATATGGTCAGATGAAACCAAAATAGAACATTTTGGTAAAAACTCAACTCGTCGTGTTTGGAGGACAAAGAATGCTGAGTTGCATCCAAAGAACACCATACCTACTGTGAAGCATGGGGGTGGAAACATCATGCTTTGGGGCTGTTTTTCTGCAAAGAGACCAGGACGACTGATCCGTGTAAAGGAAAGAATGAATGGGGCCATGTATCATGAGATTTTGAGTGAAAACCTCCATCGGCAAAGGCATTGAAGATGAAACGTGGCTGGGTCTTTCAGAATGACAATGATCCCAAACACACCGCCCGGGCAATGAAGGAGTGGCTTCGTAAGAAGCATTTCAAGGTCCTGGAGTGGCCTAGCCAGTCTCCAGATCTCAACCCCATAGAAAATCTTTGGAGGGAGTTGAAAGTCCGTGTTGCCCAGCAACAGCCCCAAAACATCACTGCTCTAGAGGAGATCTGCATGGAGGAATGGGCCAAAATACCAGCAACAGTGTGTGAAAACCTTGTGAAGACTTACAGAAAACGTTTGACCTCTGTCATTGCCAACAAAGGGAATATAACAAAGTATTGAGATAAACTTTTGTTATTGACCAAATACTTATTTTCCACCATAATTTGCAAATAAATAAAAAATCCTACAATGTGATTTTCTGGATTTTTTCCCCCTCATTTTGTCTGTCATAGTTGTAGTGTACCTATGGTGAAAATCACAGGCCTCTCTCATCTTTTTAAGTGGGAGAACTTGCACAATTGGTGGCTGACTAAATACTTTTTTGCCCCACTGTGTGTGTGTATATATATATATATATATATATATATATATATAAAAACACACGCTCAGTCAATAGAACATGCAACCTGGCTGGCAACACACACTCTTCCACTTGAGCAGCCCGGCTGACGAGTCACATGCTCCAACGCTGACATTTCCACAGCTCTGCACGGTGGTCACAAAATGTCACTGATCAAGCCTCGGTGGGTTACATCAGGACACTTTACCCATCAGGAAGGGGCTGGTGTTACGGCATCGTGTGTCTCGTTGGAAAGATGTGTCCACCACCTCTTTCTCTTCAACCTCCTCTACTGTCGTACACTGATTTACTGGGGTGTCGACGCAGCTGCCGCCTAATTGGCTGAGAATTAAGATGAGTTATAATTGTGCCGCTGTGTCAGGGCTTCCATTAAATCCACGCCACAAAACAGTGTTCAGGGCTCCAATGAAATGGGCCCCCAGGGTATGTCAACACACCAGTAACATTTGGGAGAGGAGAAAGGAGCCAGAGGTGTGGTCAGCGATAGATGGCTGTTCTTGTTCTTTCCGTCTACAGATGGCTGTTATGAATTAGAGAGTTTTGGTTGAAGTGATGGGACTCCTTTGATCTCTTCTTGTTTGCTTCCTTGATAGATTTCCATTTGTTTTGTGTTGGTGCTCGGATACAAATCTGACATATTTCAAAGAGTACGTCTTAAAGTACTACCAAACGCAAATCAATGTGCTGTTCAACGCAATGCGTCTCACTGTCCTGGTACTGTACAACAAATGGTCCTCTTTAAGTAGCATCTTGTAAGCATTTTTTACCTTTGGAACACAGAGGAAAGGAAAAATAACTTGTGGCAAAGTGGTGTCTGTTTACTCTCTATGGAAAAATGTGTGGGGTTTGGTACAACAGAAGAATGTTCAAATGTAACTGACCGAAACATCAGCTGATACAGAAATGTGGAATAGGACTAGTCTGAGAAACAGTTTACAGGTGTATCCATCTCCACTTTGTTACGCCGGAGGACTGATGACGTACACAGATTAAACAAAACATTAGGAACACCTTCCTAATATTGATGTGCACTCCCCATTACCCTCGGAACAGACTCAATTTGTCTGGGCATGGACTCTACGAGGTGTCAAAGGCGTTCCACAGGGATGCTGGTCCATGTTGACTGCAATACTTCCCAGAGTTGTCAAAATTGGCTGGATGTCTTTTGGGTGGTGGACCATTCTTGACACTCACGGGAAACTGTTGAGAATGAAAAACCCAGCACCGTGGCAGTTATAGACACAAACCGGCACGCCTCGCAACTACCACCATACCCCGGTCAAAAGCACTTCAAATCTTTTTCTTGCCCATTCACCCTATGAATGGCACACAACACAATCCATGTCTCAATTGTCGAGGCTTAAACATCCTGTAACCAGTGACATTTTGTATACGCCGTGTCTATTCCATCATTAAACGTGTTAGATCCTGTGCCCTGAAGGACAGTTGCTGTTACTCCTCTTCTCATAACTTGGACTTGGAGAAACAAAGGTCTGTTTACAGTTTTTTACCAAGGGGAACAAACTATTGATAGCAGAGGATATTACAACCTCAAAAAGCACAAGAAAGAGGACTGACACCCATCATCTCAGATGAGGAATCCAATAAAATGGTCAAAAGCCACTCACGAACCCCTCAACCAACCAGTACCAGTTCTCCATGTTTGACAAGTAGTATGGAGCTGCTGCATGGAGTATTGCAGCTTCATCCTTTGTAATGCATTTCCTGTGAATCTGGTGATGTTTTTTTCCTCTGTTCAGAGAAATTTGCCATTTGAAGTCACATGCATTATTTACCATAACATTTGTGAGAAAGTACCAAGCTTTGCCCACTAGATGCCACTTACGGAGTACCACTATCCAGTTTTTCAAAGCATAGTGGTTGCATCATGTTATGGGTATGCTTGTAATCATTAAGGACTGGGGAAATTTTCCACACAAAATCCTTGAGGAAAACCTGCCTTAATCTCCCAGCGTCTGGTGAAAAGCAGACTAATAACAGAACACACAAGGCCAAATCTACATTGAAGTTGATTACCAAAAAGACATGAAAATGTTTGTCTAACAATGATCAACAACAAACTTGGAATTTTGAAAATATTGTGTAATCCAGGTGTGCAAAGCTCTTAGACTTACCCAGAAAGACTCACAGCTGCAATCACTGCAAAAGGTTATTATTAGGGATGCACGATATAATCGGAATCGGCTGATATTAGCTAACAATGCCAACATCGGTATCGGCCAGACGTCTAGTTTAACGCCGATGTTAAAAACCGATGTCGGGCCTCCCGGGTGGCGCAGTGGTTAAGGGCGCTGTACTGCAGCGCCAGGCTCTGTCGTAACCGGCCGCGACCGGGAGGTCCGTGGGGCGACGCACAATTGGCCTAGCGTCGTCCGGGTTAGGGAGGGCTTGGCCGGTAGGGATGTCCTTGTCTCACCAGCGACTCCTGTGGCGGGCCGGGCACAGTGCGCGCTAACCAAGGTTGCCAGGTGCACGGTGTTTCCTCCAACACATTGGTGCGGCTGGCTTCCGGGTTGGATGCGCGCTGTGTTAACTTCTTGCTCCTACCCTCTACTTTTTTGAACATTTTGTTAAAAATCGCGCAACATTTCAGCGCCCTGCTACTCATGCCAGGAATATAGTACGTTCATATGGTTAGAATGTGTGTATAGGAAACCCTCGGACGTTTTTAAAACTGGTTAAATCACGACTGTGGCTATTACATAACGTGCGTTACATCGGACAGCGCAGGAAAACCTGATCACAGAAAATGGAAATAAATATCCTTGCGCCACTTCCAGCAATTGTTAACAGTGAGCCGAATTAGATAAGACCGAGCATTCAACTCCCACAGCATCCCCATGTAGTCGAGTATCTTGTGAATTTAATCCTCTTTGATTCTTGGTTGAACCGAAAGAGGGGCACGACGTACCTCCGGTCTCCGCCCAGATCATTCCGGAAGAGCTCTCTCCTGAAATTTTTTCCAAGACGACAGCTAATGATATGTACATCGCCTACGGATGAATTTTATCGCTTATTAACGTTTACTAATACCTAAAGTAGCATTACAAACGTATTTCGAAGTGTTTTGTGAAAGTTTATCGTCTACTTTTTGAATTTTAAAAAATGACGTTACGTTGTGAAATCGCTGTTTTTTTCGTTTATCACACAGTCTACATATAACGATATCTTGGCTTTATATGGCCCGATTTAATCGAAATAAAGACCCAATAGTGTTTATGGGACATCTAGGAGTGCCAACAAAGAAGATGGTGAAAGGTAATGACTGTTTTCTATTTTATTGTGCGGTTTGTGTAACGCCGAAATGCTAATTATTTTGTTTACGTCCCCTGCTGTGCTTTTCTGTTGTAGTGTATTGGTGCATGCTATCAGATAATAGCTTCTCATGCTGTCGCCGAAAAGCATTTTAAAAATCTGACTTGTTGCCTGGATTCACAACGAGTGTAGCTTTAATTTGATACCCTGCGTGTGTATTTTAATGAACTTTTGAGTTTTAACTAATACTATTAGCATTTAGCGTAGCACATTTGCATTTCCAGAGCTCTAGTTGGGACGCAAGCGTCCCAGGTAGAGGTAAGAGGTTAAGAAGCAGTGCGGCTTGGTTGGGTTGTGTATCGGAGGACGCATGACTTTCAACCTTAGTCTCTCCTGAGCCCGTATGGGAGTTGTAACGATGAGACAAAATAGTAGCTACTAAAAACAATTGGATACCACGAAATTGGGGAGAAACGATGTCAAAGCTACCTATATAAACATAGGTACACGACGTAATGACGCCACGTAAAATGTTACGCTACACGTGTAACACAGAATTCCTAACCTAGCCCACAATGTCTGCTGTGTGGATCGAGCAGTCAACAAGTCAAGCAGTCATTTGAAAGAGTAAGAACATTTCAGCGAGACAACTCAAAGGTGAAATCCATTAAAGCCAAGATAGAACTCATCGCCCTTGACAATCATCCGCTTGTCATGGGTGATTTTGGCTTTTGCCGACTGGTCGGGCACCGGTGCGCTATTTTTCAGATGTAGCCCTACCAGAGTTACACAGTAATAGCGCCACTGCGATCAGCTTCACAACATACGTACTATGGAACGCCGTTTGGGTCTTTGCGTGTCATAAAAGATACAGTAGCACTGTACAAAAAAAGTCAGCAAACAGAGATGCAGTTTATTAGACCACTGCGTCCGTATGGGTGTTAACTATTTAACTGTACTAGAATGCTTAGAAGGTCGCAAAAATGGTAAATATCAGTTATCGGTATTGGTTTTTTTTTGGCAAGGAAAATATCGGTATCAGCCAAAAATGTCATATCGGTGCATCACTAGTTATTATACAGTATTGAACACTTATGTAAATTAGATCTGTATTTAACTTTCAATACATTTGCAAAAAAAAACATAAAACATGTTCCCGATTTGTCATTATGGGGTACTGTGTGTAGATGGGTGAGATGTATTTAATACAGCCTGAATTCAGGCAGACTCACCTTTGCCATTGTTGTGTGCCAGAGCCTTCTCAATAAAGTCCGCCCCCTCCTCAAAAAAGTTACTGAGGTTGAACTGCGGCTTGTCATTGGCCTGGATGCCATGGTAGGTGATGCCCGAGCCAGCGTAAAAATCTGCATTGGTGTTGACGTGCATAAAGGAGTTGCCTTCCGCCGCATTCAGGATGTGGGTCACGCCCAGCTTCTGCAGACGCATCAGATTCTGGCCCACGAACCTGTGCGATAGAAGTAGATAATTCTATGGTTTATGAGGTAGACGTCAGACATTGATTAGGCACGGGGCAGACCCGAGTGCATTGCTTTGGAACACTTCAATAAAGTTATATTGAAGACTTCCATAATCACTCTTATCAGCTTTGTTGAGTTGCTACTCAAGGGGTAGATACAGCAAATAAGCAAATGCTAGACCTACTTTACAGTGGCTGCCAAAGTAAAAACACACTGTACATGGTTCAACAATACCAGGTTCTAGCAGTTCTGACAAAGTTGTCCCAGACATGCTATTCAAGCCATTGTCATAACACCGTCTCAAAGCCTCTCCTGCTGGTCACCCTAAATGTTCTGAGTAGCCAATGCACTCTCAGAGCATCATTGTGAAAATGTGATGTGTTGGATGCACTTCCTGCTTGTCGATTATCGCATCAAACCTAGGCTACTCCATCTTGCCCAGTCTTAAACCTACACTGTATATACACAAAAGTATGTGGACAGCCCTTCAAATTAGAGGTGACGCCCATTTCAGCCACACCCGTAATCAAGCACACAGCCATGCAATTTCCATAGACAAATATTGGCAGTAAAATGGCCTTACTGAAGAGCTCCGTGACTTTCAACGTGGCACCGTCATAGGATGCCACCTTGCCAACAAGTCAGTATGTCAAATTTCTGCGCTAACAGAGTTGCCCCGGTGAACTATTAGTGCTGTTATTGTGAAGTGGAAATGTCAGCTTGTTGAGAAAGAAATAGCCCAGACTCTGGGACGATAGAGCCCAACAGGTAATTTCATACGAATAGGCTACATACATATATATATATTTTTTTATAGCAATGAATCCTTTTCTTCTGCCTGACAATTGGCCGGTGGCAAATTTATTTAATTAGCTTTTCAACAACAGAAATGATGGCCAAAAGCACGCTATTACAGACTAATGGAAACGCTGGTCTGCATGGCACTGGGCTCTGAACACTCCCGTCCCCTGGGGGACCACTAACATAGGCAGACATATCCACTGTCTGAAAGTGGCTCCACCAAACTTTACTATGGGGGATAGTAGATTGGCTCAGAGCGTCCATAAGGCTTGAATTCTATTGCCAAAATTAGATGGCCTAATTAGCCTACACAGAAATAATATCATTCAAAATAGGCAGCTAAAGCATGATTTGGCCAGAAGTTGATTAGCTTCCCTAGCCTTTAGAAATATATATTTTTATTGTATTGCCTACATTCGGAAAGGCAGAGCACGCTGCAAATACAAAATAGATACTTGCTGAGTTGCAACTGTCAGCGAAAAGTAGAGGCCTAGCCAGGAATATCACAATATTATTTTTTTATTTTTTTTAAATAGCAGGAAACATAGTTTGGAAATTGTTTGTCATGTACACTGAAGAAAGTATCTTTGCTATAAGGCCATGGTATCTTTTGTCGGTGTGCTCAACAAATCACCTACGGGGGGCTCGTTGACAAGCTTCATTACTGCAGGTATTAAAAAAAAGTTCACTTGTTTTGAAGAAACACATTTTTTTTTTTTAAGTTCTTTGATTACAATAATTCCACAACAGGATTCAATAGTCTCCCCCCCCCCTAATCTGCAAACAATACCCCCATGATGACAAAGCAAAAACATATTCAGAAGTTTCAGCAAATGTACTTAAAATAAATATGAAATATCACATTTACTGAAGTATTCAGATCCTTTACTCACTGCTTTGTTGAAGCACCATTGACAATGATTACAGCCTCAAGTCTTATTGGTTATGATGCTACGAGCTTGGCACACCTGTATTTGGGGAATTTCTCCCATTATTCTCTGCAGATCCTGTCAAGCACTGTCAGGCTGAATGGGGAGCATAGTTGCACAGCTATTTTCAGGTTTCTCCAGAGATGTTCGATCGGGTTCAAGTCCAGGCTCTTGTCCCGAAGCCACTCCTGCGTCATCCTGTTGGAAGGTGAATCTTTGCCCCAGTCTGAGGTCCTGAGCGCTCTGGAGCAGGTTTTCAAAAGCATGATGCTGCCACCACCATGCATCACCATAGGGATGGTGCCAGGTTTCCTCCAGACATGACACTTGCCTTTCAGGCCAAAGAGTTCAATCTTGGTCATCAGACCAGAGAATCTAGTTTCTCATGGTCTGAAAATCATTCAGGTGCCTGTTGGCAAACTCCAAGCGGGCCATCATGTGCTCTTTACTGAGGAGTGGCTTCCATTTGGTCACTACCATAAAAGGTCTGATTGGTAGAGTGCTGCAGATATGGTTGTACTTCTGGAAGGTTCTCCCATCTCCACAGAGGAACTCTGGAGCTCTGTCAGAGTGACCATCGGGTTATTGGTCACCTCACTAACCAAGACCCTTCTCCCCAGATTGCTCAGTTTGGCCAGGCGGCCAGCTCTAGAAGGAGTCTTGGTGGTTCCAAACTTTTTCCACTTAAGAATGTTGGAGGCCAATGTGTTCTTGGGGACCTTCAGCGCTGCAGACATTTTTTGGTACCCTTCCCCAGATCTGTGCCTCGACTAATCCTGTCTCGGAGCTCTTTCATTGAATGCAGGTCCCGTTTACTGTATTTAATATGATCTGGGGGCTTTATCCCATCCCATAGTGCTCTGCAGTTGGATGAGCATATCATCAGGCTCCAGGCGGAGGTGTGGAGAGGCTGAGTGACCCTGGATGGTTCCCCTGGGACAGAGGGTGAACATGCCTGCACTGCCTCCCACTGCAGGGCTAACTAATAAAGAGCCAGTCTGCCACCATCTTAGTTTATGACTAGGGGATGAAGTTGCCCATCTGTCTGGCCTGTTTGCAGGCCAAGGCTACTCTGAGGTGATGGAGCGATGGCTTGAGTACATGAGGCTCAGCCGCTCAGATCTGCTCACATAACCCGATATAGCTACCCTTCGCGCTCCTTCCTTTCTCTCCTGTGTCTACCCTTCTCCATCTCACTGCCATCTACTTTGCTCTCTCACTATTCCCTCGGAGGCTCAGTCTATTCTCACGAATCCAGTAACATTTCTCTTATAAAGACAAAGCCTATGTGTAAAAGGGTGAGGATGAATGTGTAACTTTGAGCATGTGTACAGTACATGTTTCAGAGGATGTGCCTGTAAGCACCGAAGTGTACAAATAAAGCATCTACGCGTCTGAATGTGTCGTACACCAGTGCCTACCCAAGTGTATGCATACCCGCTTATTTTTGTATGTGTGCGCGCATATAGGTGCATGCACAGGCTGAACTCAGTGCATGGCTAACGCCTTCACGCCCTCCATTTACCTGCCCTGTCCTCCACTCAGTACTCCTCTGTGCAGCCCCAGACCATGCATTATTAAAACAAGCCCTTACAAAGAACCATAGTGTGCCGTCAACCAGGGGCTGCCCAGCACTTTTATATTAAAGACTGAGCGGGTGTCGATAAAAGCATTTTAGTGCACCTTCCATTGACTTTTGGCTCCATGGATGGTGTCGTTTGAGAGCGACTCACGCCTCAAGTTTGTGTAATGAGCTTGTCTTGAATCCAGTCACTGAGATGCGCGGTGAACGTATCATTCAGGGAGTGTTCCACCATGATAGCAGCCAGGACAAACATACAGTAAGTTTAGACATGTCTGACGCATACTGCCCTCATTTCTGTAAGAATAATTATATTAATCTCCCCTACAGTTATTAAAAGAAACAGATCATTACTATTCATCAGGGAAGTAATAGCACTTCCTAAAGCCTAGCTGAAGATAGTAGAGCAGGAGGTTTGAAACTATTGTATTACAAAAGGAACAGGTGGGGGACCAAAAAACAGGATCACCTGGATGAAAGAAAGACGACAAGATGACAATTCCCCCACCCAAAAAGTGCATGAGTTGTCTCCCAATAGTCATCTTCGTGTCCCTCATTTCTTTACATTTTTTTTTTAGGTCCACCACTTCTAGGTCTTCTGTCCCAGATATCCCTCAACCTCGATCTTATTCTTCTCTCTGCATCAACAACTACCTGTCCACTCCAAACGTCTTGGAAAGAGTACAGAGGTTTCTAATCTTGGTAAAGGCACCATGGCCTTGTAGCGGATGCGAGCTTCAACTGGAAGCCAGTGGAGAGAGCGGAGGAGCGGGGTGACGTGAGAGAACTTGGGAAGGTTGAACACCAGACGGGCTGCGGCGTTCTGGATGAGTTGTAGGGGTTTAATGGCACAGGCAGGGAGCCCAGCCAACAGCGAGTTGCAGTAATCCAGACGGGAGATGACAAGTGCCTGGATTAGGACCTGCGCCGCTTCCTGTGTGAGGCAGGGTCGTACTCTGCGGATGTTGTAGAGCATGAACCTACAGGAACGGGCCACCGCCTTGATGTTATTTGAGAACGACAGGGTGTTGTCCAGGATCACGCCAAGGTTCTTAGCGCTCTGGGACGAGGACACAATGGAGTTGTCAACCGTGATGGCGAGATCATGGAACGGGCAGTCCTTCCCGGGAGGAAGAGCAGCTCCGTCTTGCCGAGGTTCAGCTTGAGGTGATGATCCGTCATCCACACTGATATGTCTGCCAGACATGCAGAGATGCGATTCGCCACCTGGTCGTCAGAAGGGGAAAGGAGAAGATTAATTGTGTGTCGTCTGCATAGCAATGATAGGAGAGACCATGTGAGGTTATGACAGAGCCAAGTGACTTGGTGTATAGCGAGAATAGGAGAGGGCCTAGAACAGAGCCCTGGGGGACACCAGTGGTGAGAGCACGTGGTGAGGAGACGGATTCTCGCCACGCCACCTGGTAGGAGCGACCTGTCAGGTAGGACGCAATCCAAGCGTGGGCCGCGCGGGAGATGCCCAACTCGGAGAGGGTGGAGAGGAGGATCTGATGGTTCACAGTATCGAAGGCAGCCGATAGGTCTAGAAGGATGAGAGCAGAGGAGAGAGAGTTAGCTTTAGCAGTGCGGAGCGCCTCCGTGATACAGAGAAGAGCAGTCTCAGTTGAATGACTAGTCTTGAAACCTGACTTATTTGGATCAAGAAGGTCATTCTGAGAGAGATAGCGGGAGAGCTGGCCAAGGACGGCACGTTCAAGAGTTTTGGAGAGAAAAGAAAGAAGGGATACTGGTCTGTAGTTGTTGACATCGGAGGGATCGAGTGTAGGTTTTTTCAGAAGGGGTGCAACTCTCGCTCTCTTGAAGACGGGAGGGACGTAGCCAGCGGTCAGGGATGAGTTGATGAGCGAGGTGAGGTAAGGGAGAAGGTCACCGGAGATGGTCTGGAGAAGAGAGGAGGGGATAGGGTCAAGCGGGCAGGTTGTTGGGCGGCCGGCCGTCACAAGACGCGAGATGTCATCTGGAGAGAGAGGGGAGAAAGAGGTCAGAGCACAGGGTAGGGCAGTGTGAGCAGAACCAGCGGTGTCGTTTGACTTAGCAAACGAGGATCGGATGTCGTCGACCTTCTTTTCAAAATGGTTGACGAAGTCATCTGCAGAGAGGGAGGAGGGGGGGGGGAGGAGGATTCAAGAGGGAGGAGAAGGTGGCAAAGAGCTTCCTAGGGTTAGAGGCAGATGCTTGGAATTTAGAGTGGTAGAAAGTGGCTTTAGCAGCAGAGACAGAGGAGGAAAATGTAGAGAGGAGGGAGTGAAAGGATGCCAGGTCCGCAGGGAGGCGAGTTTTCCTCCATTTCCGCTCGGCTGCCCGGAGCCCTGTTCTGTGAGCTCGCAATGAGTCGTCGAGCCACGGAGCGGGAGGGGAGGACCGAGCCGGCCTGGAGGATAGGGCACATAGAGAGTCAAAGGATGCAGAAAGGGAGGAGAGGAGGGTTGAGGAGGCAGAATCAGGAGATAGGTTGGAGAAGGTTTGAGCAGAGGGAAGAGATGATAGGATGGAAGAGGAGAGAGTAGCGGGGGAGAGAGAGCGAAGGTTGGGACGGCGCGATACCATCCGAGTAGGGGCAGTGTGGGAAGTGTTGGATGAGAGCGAGAGGGAAAAGGATACAAGGTAGTGGTCGGAGACTTGGAGGGGAGTTGCAATGAGGTTAGTGGAGGAACAGCATCTAGTAAAG
The DNA here is from genome assembly GCF_034236695.1 of Oncorhynchus nerka. Lineage (NCBI taxonomy): Eukaryota > Metazoa > Chordata > Actinopteri > Salmoniformes > Salmonidae > Oncorhynchus > Oncorhynchus nerka. Next base: position 8,502,702 of record NC_088411.1, read on the forward strand.
ATGAGGTCGAGCGTATTGCCTGCCTTGTGAGTAGGGGGGGAAGGTGAGAGGGTGAGGTCAAAAGAGGAGAGGAGTGGAAAGAAGGAGGCAGAGAGGAATGAGTCAAAGGTAGACGTGGGGAGGTTAAAGTCGCCCAGAACTGTGAGAGGTGAGCCGTCCTCAGGAAAGGAGCTTATCAAGGCATCAAGCTCATTGATGAACTCTCCGAGGGAACCTGGAGGGCGATAAATGATAAGGATGTTAAGCTTGAAAGGGCTGGTAACTGTGACAGCATGGAATTCAAAGGAGGCGATAGACAGATGGGTAAGGGGAGAAAGAGAGAATGACCACTTGGGAGAGATGAGGATCCCGGTGCCACCACCCCGCTGACCAGAAGCTCTCGGGGTGTGCGAGAGCACGTGGGCGGACGAAGAGAGAGCAGTAGGAGTAGCGGTGTTGTCTGTGGTGATCCATGTTTCCGTCAGAGCCAAGAAGTCGAGGGACTGGAGGGAGGCATAGGCTGAGATGAACTCTGCCTTGTTGGCCGCAGATCGGCAGTTCCAGAGGCTACCGGAGACCTGGAACTCCACGTGGGTCGTGCGCGCTGGGACCACCAGATTAGGGTGGCCGCGGCCATGCGGTGTGGGAGCGTTTGTATGGTCTGTGCAGAGAGGAGAGAACAGGGATAGACAGACACATAGTTGACAGGCTAGAGAAGAGGCTACGCTAATGCAGAGGAGATTGAATGACAAGTGGACTACACGTCTCGAATGTTCAGAAAGTTAAGCTTACGTAGCAAGAATCTAATTGACTAAAATGATTAAAATGATACAGTACTGCTGGGGTAGGCTAGCTGCGTTGTTGACACTACCCTAATCAAGTCGTACCGTTGAGTGTGAAGTTTCTACAATGCTGCTTTTCGGGAGCTAGCTGGCTAGCTAGCAGTGTTGGTTACGTTACGTTGCGTTAGGAGAACGACAATAGCTGGCTAGCTAACCTAGAAAATCGCTCTAGACTACACAATTATCTTTGAAACAAAGACGGCTATGTAGCTAGCTATGTAGCTAGCTACGATCAAACAAATCACACCGTTGGGACTGTAATGAAATGAAATGAAAATGTGATACTACCTGTGGAGCGAAGCGGAATGCGACCGGAATGCGAAAGTTCTATTCAGTAGACGTTGGCTGGCTATTGGCTAGCTAGGAGTGTCTCCTACGTTAAGGACGACAAAATAGCTGGCTAGCTAACCTCGGTGAATTAAGATAATCACTCTAAGACTACACACTCTAAACTACACAATTATCTTGGATACGAAGACAGCAAAGACAACTATGTAGCTAGCTAATACTACACTAATCAAGTCGTTCAGTTGAGTGTGATAGTTACTACAGTGCTACGGTAGACGGTGAACGTGTTGGGCAGATAGGAGACGACGAAATACGATAATTACGCAATTATCTTTGATACAACGACGACTATGTAGCTAGCTAAGAAGAAATTGCTAAGATTAGACAAATCAGACCGTTGTACTATAATGAAATGTAATGAAAAAGTTATACAGCCTGCAGACCGAAGCGCGGATGCGACCGGTTCACCTACTTGCACATATATACTGTGCCGTCTCAAATATCTAACGGGCCTACTTTACACATTTTAAAAACAAGGCAAAAACAGCCTTTTGCACAGACATCTCACCCCCTTAACCCAGGGGTGTCAAAATCAGTGTCAGCAGGTTTTTCCCTTTCAATTAAGCCCTAGCCAACCAGGTGTCGGGAGTTAATTACTAATTAGCGACCAGAATCAAGAAAAAGGGAGGATCGAAAACCAGCAGACACTTGGCCATCCCTGGAACGAGTTTGACACGTGCCCTAGAGCATTGTTATAGCTTGCCCGAGATGGCATAGCAGTTCAGACGTCTTTTGTCCTCGTCTTGTCGTGTCGTGTATATATATATATATTTACAACTTTTTTCACATACATTTTATTTTTATTTTCCATCAACTCATCTTCAATACACTCTCCTGCAACCTGCCTCACCAATTGATATGTATAAATACGTATTATTTACCTCAAATCTGCAATCCTCCAAGAAGCTAGCCAGAAGCTAGCCAGAAACTCCAAGAAGCTAGCCAGAAGCTAATCAGAAGCTAGTTAGCTTCTTTACTGGCAACTCGTTAGTATTCAGCGAACCACGGTTTGTGGTCATCAGCTATCCTTTAACTCGAAAATCTATCGCCAGTTTTGTACGGCGCAGCGCGGCTCGGAACGGAACATACCAGACCGATTTTTCTCTCCGTGTCCCTGGATTTCAACTGCTCTCTGGACATTCACTCCCGGATCTCACAGCTAGCTGGCTGCTATCCGTGTGTCTATCTGCTTTCGTCGATTCCGGAGCAAACATCAATTACTCCGGAGCTAGCCAGCTCCGTCAATCACTCCTGAGCTCCGTCAATCACTCCTGGGCTGCAGTCACCTATCCGGACCCGTTTTACTGCCTTACGCGGAGCCCCACCGGGCCTTCACAACTGGACTGCCGACGTTATCTACCCGAAGGAGATCCGGCTGGCTCCTCCGTCGCGACGTTACCTGAACGCCCATCTGCGGCCTGCTAACCGTTAGCTGTCTTACCGGCTGCTCTCAGAATAGACAATCGGACAATTTATTTATTTTTATTATTATTATGTTTCTTCTTGGGCCTCTATAACTATATCTATTGTTTTTATTTTTTTGTTGTTGTGTGATTTGGACTAATCCCCTCTACAACACGGAACTCCACTAATCTACTGACGGAACGCAAGAGGTGGCTAACAACAGACCTCCATCCTATGCTAGCTTGCTACCGATGTCCTGGCTAGCTGTCTAAATCGCCGTGACCCCCAAACCAACCTCTCCACTCCCTGGACCCTTTTGATCACTCGACTAAGGATGCCTCTCCTTAATGTCAATATGTCTTGTCCATTGCGGTTCTGGTTAGTGTTTATTGGCTTATTTCACTGTAGAGCCTCTAGTCCTGCTCACTATACCTTATCCAACTTATTAGTTCCATCACCCACACATGCAATGACATCTCCTGGTTTCAATGATGTTTCTAGAGACAATATCTCTCTTCATCACTCAATACCTAGGTTTACCTCCACTGTATTCACATCCTACCATACCTTTGTCTGTACATTATACCTTGATGCTATTTTATCGCCCCCAGAAACCTCCTTTTACTCTCTGTTCCAGACGTTCTAGACGACCAATTCTTATTGCTTTTAGCCGTACCCTTATTCTTCTCCTCCTATGTTCCTCTGGCGATGTAGAGGTGAATCCAGGCCCTGCAGTGCCTAGCTCCACTCCTATTCCCCAGGCGCTCTCTTTTGATGACTTCTGTAACCGTAATAGCCTTGGTTTCATGCATGTTAACATTAGAAGCCTCCTCCCTAAGTTTGTTCTTTTCACTGCTTTAGCACACTCTGCCAACCCGGATGTTCTAGCTGTGTCTGAATCCTGGCTTAGGAAGACCACCAAAAATTCAGAAATTTTAATTCCAAACTACAACATTTTCAGACAAGATAGAACTGCCAAAGGGGGCGGTGTTGCAATCTACTGCAAAGATAGCCTGCAGAGTTCTGTCCTACTATCCAGGTCTGTACCCAAACAATTTGAACTTCTACTTTTAAAAATCCACCTCTCTAAAAACAAGTCTCTCACCGTTGCCACCTGCTATAGACCACCCTCTGCCCCCAGCTGTGCTCTGGACACCATATGTGAACTGATTGCCCCCCATCTAAAATCAAATCAAATTTTATTTGTCACATACACATGGTTAGCAGATGTTAATGCGAGTGTAGCGAAATGCTTGTGCTTCTAGTTCCGACAATGCAGTGATAACCAACAAGTAATCTAACTAACAATTCCAAAACTACTGTCTGATACACAGTGTAAGGGGATAAGGAATATGTACATAAGGATATATGAATGAGTGATGGTACAGAGCAGCATACAGTAGATGGTATCGAGTACAGTATATACATATGAGATGAGTATGTAGACAAAGTAAACAAAGTGGCATAGTTAAAGTGGCTAGTGACATAAGAATGCAGTCGATGATCTAGAGTACAGTATATACATATGCATATGAGATGAATAATGTAGGGTAAGTAACATTATATAAGGTAGCATTGTTTAAAGTGGCTAGTGATATATTTACATCATTTCCCATCAATTCCCATTATTAAAGTGCCTGGAGTTGGGTCAGTGTCAATGACAGTGTGTTGGCAGCAGCCACTCATCTATCTTCAGAGCTCGTGCTGCTAGGCGACCTAAACTGGAACATGCTTAACACCCCAGCCATCCTACAATCTAAACTTGATGCCCTCAATCTCACACAAATTATCAATGAACCTACCAGGTACCCCCCCAAAGCCTTAAACACGGGCACCCTCATAGATATCATCCTAACCAACTTCCCCTCTAAATACACCTCTGCTGTCTTCAACCAAGATCTCAGCGATCACTGCCTCATTGCCTGCATCCGTAATGGGTCAGCGGTCAAACGACCTCCACTCATCACTGTAAAACGCTCCCTGAAACACTTCAGCGAGCAGGCCTTTCTAATCGACCTGGCCGGGGTGTCCTGGAAGGATATTGATCTCATCCCGTCAGTAGAGGATGCCTGGATATTTTTTTTAAATGCCTTCCTAACAATCTTAAATAAACATGCCCCATTCAAGAAAATTAGAACCAGGAACAGATATAGCCCTTGGTTCTCCCCAGACCTGACTGCCCTTAACCAACACAAAAACATCCTATGGCGTTCTGCATTAGCATCGAACAGCCCCCGTGATATGCAGCTGTTCAGGGAAGCTAGAAACCGTTATACACAGGCAGTTAGAAAAGCCAAGGCTAGCTTTTTCAAGCAGAAATTTGCTTCCTGCAACACTAACTCTAAAAAGTTCTGGGACACTGTAAAGTCCATGGAGAATAAGAACACCTCCTCCCAGCTGCCCACTGCACTGAAGATAGGAAACACTGTCACCACTGATAAATCCACCATAATTGAGAATTTCAATAAGCATTTTTCTACGGCTGGCCATGCTTTCCACCTGGCAACTCCTACCCCGGTCAACAGCACTGCACCCCCAACAGCAACTCGCCCAAGCCTTCCCCATTTCTCCTTCTCCCAAATCCATTCAGCTGAAGTTCTGAAAGAGCTGAAAATCTGACCCCTACAAATCAGCCGGGCTAGACAATCTGGACCCTTTCTTTCTAAAATTATCTGCCGAAATTGTTGCCACCCCTATTACTAGCCTGTTCAACCTCTCTTTCGTGTCATCTGAGATTCCCAAAGATTGGAAAGCAGCTGCGGTCATCCCCTCTTCAAAGGGGGGACACTCTTGACCCAAACTGCTACAGACCTATATCTATCCTACCATGCCTTTCTAAGGTCTTCGAAAGCCAAGTCAACAAACAGATTACCGACCATTTCGAATCTCACCATACCTTCTCTGCTATGCAATCTGGTTTCAGAGCTGGTCATGGGTGCACCTCAGCCACGCTCAAGGTCCTAAACGATATCTTAACCGCCATCGATAAGAAACATTACTGTGCAGCCGTATTCATTGATCTGGCCAAGGCTTTCGACTCTGTCAACCACCACATCCTCATCGGCAGACTCGACAGCCTTGGTTTCTCAAATGATTGCCTCGCCTGGTTCACCAACTACTTCTCTGATAGAGTTCAGTGTGTCAAATCGGAGGGTCTGCTGTCCGGACCTCTGGCAGTCTCTATGGGGGTGCCACAGGGTTCAATTCTTGGACCGACTCTCTTCTCTGTATACATCAATGAGGTCGCTCTTGCTGCTGGTGAGTCTCTGATCCACCTCTACGCAGACGACACCATTCTGTATACTTCCGGCCCTTCTTGGACACTGTGTTAACAACCCTCCAGGCAAGCTTCAATGCCATACAACTCTCCTTCCGTGGCCTCCAATTGCTCTTAAATACAAGTAAAACTAAATGAATGCTCTTCAACCGATCGCTACCTGCACCTACCCGCCTGTCCAACATCACTACTCTGGACGGCTCTGACTTAGAATACGTGGACAACTACAAATACTTAGGTGTCTGGTTAGACTGTAAACTCTCCTTCCAGACCCATATCAAACATCTCCAATCCAAAGTTAAATCTAGAATTGGCTTCCTATTTCGCAACAAAGCATCCTTCACTCATGCTGCCAAACATACCCTTGTAAAATTGACCATCCTACCAATCCTCGACTTTGGCGATGTCATTTACAAAATAGCCTCCAATACCCTACTCAACAAATTGGATGCAGTCTATCACAGTGCAATCCGTTTTGTCACCAAAGCCCCATATACTACCCACCATTGCGACCTGTACGCTCTCGTTGGCTGGCCCTCGCTTCATACTCGTCGCCAAACCCACTGGCTCCATGTCATCTACAAGACCCTGCTAGGTAAAGTCCCCCCTTATCTCAGCTCGCTGGTCACCATAGCATCTCCCACCTGTAGCACACGCTCCAGCAGGTATATCTCTCTAGTCACCCCCAAAACCAATTCTTTCTTTGGCCGCCTCTCCTTCCAGTTCTCTGCTGCCAATGACTGGAACGAACTACAAAAATCTCTTAAATTGGAAACACTTATCTCCCTCACTAGCTTTAAGCACCAACTGTCAGAGCATCTTACAGATTACTGATCCTGTACATAGCCCACCTATAATTTAGCCCAAACAACTACCTCTTTCCCAACTGTATTTAATTTATTTATTTATTTTGCTCCTTTGCACCCCATTATTTTTATTTCTACTTTGCACATTCTTCCATTGCAAAACTACCATTCCAGTGTTTTACTTGCTATATTGTATTTACTTTGCCACCATGGCCTTTTTTGCCTTTACCTCCCTTCTCACCTAATTTGCTCACATTGTATATAGACTTGTTTTTTTTTACTGTATTATTGACTGTATGTTTGTTTTACTCCATGTGTAACTCTGTGTCGTTGTATGTGTCGAACTGCTTTGCTTTATCTTGGCCAGGTCGCAATTGTAAATGAGAACTTGTTCTCAACTTGCTTACCTGGTTAAATAAAGGTGAAATTAAAAAAATTAAAAAAATGTCTTCCTCTAAGTTTATACAATAGTCAAGACGTCTCGTCAACGTGTTAGCTGGCTCTTGGCCCTGGAGGCATATTCAAAATGATTTTGTTGTAACAGAGGGAATGTGCTTGCTTTCTGTCCTACTCACCCTCTTGCTGCTCTCTAGGCAATGACTGGAGCCAAGTGATGATATCATTATACAGGTCGTGGCCAAAAGATGAGAATGACACAAGTATTAATTTTCACAAAGTCTACTGCCTCAGTTTGTATGATGGCAATTTGCATATACTCCAGAATGTTATGAAGAGTGTTCAGATGAATTGCAATTAATTGCAAAGTCCCTCTTTGCCATACAAATGAACTGAAACCCCAAAAAACATTTCCACTGCATTTCAGCCCTGCCACAAAAGGACCAGCTGACATGTCAGTGATTCTCTCGTTAACACAGGTGTGAGTGTTGACGAAGACAAGGCTGGAGATCACTCTGTCATGCTGATTGAGTTTGAATAACAGACTGGAAGCTTCAAAAGGAGGGTGGTGCTTGAAATCCTTGTTCTTCCTCTGTCAACCATGGTTACCTGCAAGGAAACACATGGCATCATCATTGCTTTGTACATAAAGGGCTTCACAGGCAAGGATATTGCTGCCAGTAAGATTGCACCTAAATCAACCATTTATCGGATCATCAAGAATTTCAAGGAGAGCAGTTCAATTGTTGTGAAGGCTTCAGGGTGCCCAAGAAAGTCCAGCAAGCGCCAGGACCGTCTCCTTAAGTTGACTCAGCTGCGGGATCGGGGCACCACCAGTACAGAGCTTGCTCAGGAATGGAAGCAGGCAGGTGTGAGTGCATCTGCACGCACAGTGAGGCAAAGACTTTTGGAGGATGGCCTGGTGGCAGCAAAGACACTTCTTTCCAGGAAAAACATCAGGGACAGACTGATATTCTGCAAAAGGTACAGGGATTGGACTGCTGAGGACTGGGGTAAAGTCATTTCCTCTGATGAATCCCCTTTCCGATTGTTTGGGGCATCTGGAAAAAAGCTTGTCCGGAGAAGACAAGGTGAGCGCTACCATCAGTCCTGTGTCATGCCAACAGTAAAGCATCCTGAGACCATTCATGTGTGGGGCTGCTTCTCAGCCAAGGGAGTGGGCTCACTCACAATTTTGCCTAAGAACACAGCCATGAATGAAGAATGGTACCAACACATCCTCAGAGAGCAACTTCCCCCAACCATCCAGGAACAGTTTGGTGATGAACAATGCCTTTTCCAGCATGATGGAGCACCTTGCCATAAGGCAAAAGTGATAACTAAGTGGCTCAGGGAACAAAACATCGATATTTTGGGTCCATGGCCAGGAATCTCCCCAGACCTTAATCCCATTGAGAACTTGTGGTCAATCATCGAGAGGCAGGTGGACAAACAAAAACCCACAAATTCTGACAAACTCCAAGCATCGATTATGCAAGAATGGGCTGCCATCAGTCAGGATCTGGCCCAGAAGTTAATTAACAGCATGCCAGGGCGGATTGCAGAGGTCTTGAAAAAGGGTCAACACTGCAAATAGTGACTCTCTGCATCAACTTCATGTAATTGTCAATAAAAGCCTTTGACACTTATGAAATGCTTGTAATTATACATCAGTGTTACTATGGAATACTGAAGTATAATTACATCTGTCAAAAATATCTGAAGACACTGAAGCAGCAAACTTTGTGAAAATTAATATTTGTGTCATTCTCAATTTTTGGCCACGACTGTGCAATAGAGACTTATTCTACAGCATGGGCTTCCTGTACATGGCCCTGTACATGGCCCTTTATATGGGTAAAGGGAAAGTAAAGTTATACAATCTACTAGATTGACGTATTCTATATAATAACATTTACATTTTTTGTTAATGCACATGTACTCAATGTGGATTTTTTTCACCCAATACATGTAAACATACCTTATATGCTTTGAGAATTATAATATATATATATTTTTTTTCACACCTTACTCTGTGTATAGACTAGGTATATGCTGTGTTTGTGAGCTGGACTTTGCATTTACATTGGGACCCCCACACCTCCTGCACACACAATCAGCATAAAGGATGCCTAAGAACTGACCTAAGTGGAATGGCAGGCTATCAATTGTAGGGAGTCGGCACATACATCGCCTTAAGTACCCAGTCAACCAACCACAATGGATTTAAAGCCTGCGAAATACCATGACAGACTGGTCTAACCCTCCATCCCCCTTTGTGTGTGTGTGTGTGTGTGTGTGTGTGTAAAAGGTAAGTGAGACAAAGGGAGGTGAGTAAGGGGGTGATGCCAATGAAAAAGTGTCTCAATATCGTCAAACAATATGGAATTGTTTAATTTAATAAAAATAGGGCTTCGTATCGCCCTTGAAATACAAACACGAACGTTCAAGAGTGTGCATGAGTCTGTAGAAAATTCACAATTTCCTTCAGAACAAGAGAGCAACCTCCTCCCTAGATCCTGACTCAGTTCCATTACATATAAGAGTCATCGGACGAAGCCGTCTTCTGTAGGGGGAAGTAATTGTTAAGAGCCGCAATGCTCGGTCTGAACTTTAAACACATCGCTTGAGGTACGGTTTTGAAAGCACAAGGACTTTTTCATACCTGCAAGAAATTATTTTCAAAAAACAAAAAAAGGTTCAATTGATACACCTTTATAGGGTTAGGGTTCCCACACGGCCATGTTACAGCATTTAAGGAAATCAGGGGAAAGACAGCTAATAAGCACAAGTAGTTCACTCTATCTGCTTCTCTGAAATGAAAGACATTTTACTGGTCAAATTATCAGTGATGTGATTAAAGTACTGGGATTTATGTTTCTAGAACCGTACCGCAACCGGGTCACATTTGGATGGAGTATTTGGCTGTTTTGGCTTTGAGCCAATTCACCCTTAAAAAGCTGCAATAAGTAACTTTTTGGGCAACTGACCAAATTCACATAGAAATGTGTGTTATTGATCTGTCACTCATTGTAAGCAAGTCTAAGCAGCAGATCTGTTCTGTGCACCATTTCTATGCTTCCCATTCTTACCTTTTGTTTACTTTAGGCTTTGTACACCAGATTCACACAGCTGTAAATACAATACTTTGGGTTATGGAAAAGATATTACACTGCGGTTTAGATGGTACAATGATTCTGCAATGGTTGCTTGTTCTGTCACAAACTGAAATTAGGCTAACTTAGAATTTTTGCAACCAGGAAATGGCAGTGATTTCTGCATATTGCACCTTTAAAAACAACATGTAAGATTCTTGGACTAAGGAGTAACTTTAGACTCCTTTAACCCAATATTGGGCTACCTCCTCCCATGCTCGTGGCAAATATTATGAAGAGATTGCATTCGCCTAAGGCATAAAATACATTACTTGACAAGGTTAGTTCAAGGCAATTGAATCCGGAGACACCTTGTCTTGACGATGTTTTTGGAATGGTTTGATTTGGAAAATATTCGTTTACAATTAGGGTTTTAATTATTGGTGATGAAATTCTATACTAGGGCTTTCCAACCCAGTTCCTGGATAGTTACTGTTCTGTAGGTTCACTCCAAACCTAATATAGCGCACCTAATTCTAATAATTAGCTCGTTAACAATAATTTAAATTACAACCTCGGGTTGGAGCCCAAACCTACACCAAATGTAGCTCACCAGGAACAGGGTTGGAGAGTCCTGTTCTATACAATTGTTATACATTACATGTTCGGCACAACTAACGCACACATTCCTCAGAATTCGGTCAAATAAAAATAACTTACGCGTTACCAACGTATATTCTAGGGAAGACCTCGTTGAAATGCTGTGTTGGTAAACTGTAAAATCCGCTGCTGTTTGACAAAAGCTCGTTTAGTTGTTGCACGGTAACCTCGTCCCCTGGCACCGCGACTTCAGCTGGTGGTAGTTGCTGCTTTGCCGGGCTCGATTTTTTCATGGTTCCAGGCTCTCTCTCCGAACTGGCGAGCAAACACGTGTCAGACTCTTAAGTCGTGTCAATTTATGATTTTGCAGAATTGTATTCTCCGTTAAGTTATGTTGTGTAACCTACACGGTGTCTGAAACGTACGCTCTCTTCGTTCGCAGACACACCCCAACTCGCCCACCGCGGGTTAGGAATTGGTTGACAACACAAGAGTGGCTACCGGAAAATAAGGCAGAGAGGGCACCATTAAAGGGAAAGTAAACCCATTTTTACATGTGGCCTTATTTTCCTTCTTTCTGTGCTAGTTGATTCCCCGCCAAATATTTTTTTATATATATATATATTTAGTTTAATTACAGAGAAAATTGGTATGTCACATTTTGGCAAGTCATCACTTGCCATTGACTATAATGAAATATGCAAATATGTCTAAAGCATCTTAAAAACCTTTTTTCTTTCTTTTTTTCTTAAAAAACATTTAAACACTCCATACCAACTCATATTACATCATAGCTTGTACTAATCAAAGAGTGGAAGACATGTCTCTAAAATGTAGGCGCTTTGGTCTCCTCACTACGACGATCGTGACAGCAGGTCCCTCAAAATACTTTGTGTGTTCGATATCATGGCTTCCAGACTGTTCTGGATCTGGCTGTAGTTGTGGCTTTTGGCCACTTTATGCATATTGGAGTTGCAATGTTATCATTCCATCAAATGCCGTCATCCCTCTCTTTCTCGCAAGCATGTGTGCATTGAGCGCACACACACTTTCACATATGGGCCTGATTCTGTTGAAGTTCTATATGTATCCAGAGAGGAGCAGCTAATGGATTTACTAACCGAGGAAGTTATTTCGGGTAGGGAAGGAACTTATATTTGGCAGAAATAATCAGGCCTGGGTAGGGCCTGAACGTCGTGGGCATGGGTAGGGCCTGAACGTCATGGGCATGGGTAGGGCCTGAACGTCATGGGCATGGGTAGGGCCTGAACGGCATGGGCATGGGTAGGGCCTGAACGTCATGGGCATGGGTAGGGCCTGAACGTCATGGGCCTGGGTAGGGCCTGAATGTCATGGGCATGGGTAGGGCCTGAACGTCATGGGTATGGGTAGGGCCTGAACGTCATGGGCCTGGGTAGGGCCTGAACGTCATGGGCATGGGTAGGGCCTGAACGTCATGGGCCTGGGTAGGGCCTGAACGTCATGGGCATGGGTAGGGCCTGAACGTCATGGGCCTGGGTAGGGCCTGAACGTCATGGGCATGGGTAGGGCCTGAACGTCATGGGCATGGGTAGGGTCTGAACGTCATGGGCATGGGTAGGGCCTGAACGTCATGGGCATGGGTAGGGCCTGAACGTCATGGGCCTGGGTAGGGCCTGAACGTCATGGGCCTGGGTAGGGCCTGAACGTCATGGGCATGGGTAGGGCCTGAACGTCATGGGCCTGGGTAGGGCCTGAACGTCATGGGCCTGGGTAGGGCCCTGAACGTCATGGGCCTGGGTAGGGCCTGAACGTCATGGGCATGGGTAGGGCCTGAACGGCATGAGCATGGGTAGGGCCTGAACGTCATGGGCCTGGGTAGGGCCTGAACGGCATGGGCATGGGTAGGGCTTGGGCTTAACATTATTGCCTGTGCAGGGCTCTATACATGTGGTGTGTGTGTGACCATGTTTAACTATACTTGTCCCCACAAGAATAGTAAACAAACCAACATTTGACCAACTGGGGACATTTTGTTAGTCACTTCATGGTCAAATGCTATTTCTAGGAGGATTAGGGTTAAGGTTAGAATTAGTATTAGGGTTAGGGTTAGGAGCTGTGGTTAAGTTTTGGGGTAAGGGTTAGGTTAAGGAAAATAGGATTTGGAATGGATTTAGTGTCCCCACAAGGTTAGTTATACAAATAAAATTGTATTTGTCACTTGCGCAAAATATAACAGGTGTAGACCTTGATTGCTTACTTATTCAAGCCCTTAACCAACAATTCCCATTCAAGAAGTTGAGAAAATATTTACTAAATAAATATAAAAATAAAGTAACACAAGAAAATTACATGACAATAACAAGGCTATATACAGGGGGTACCGGTACCGAGTCAATGTGCGGGGGTACAGGTTAGTCGAGGTAACTATTGATTATGCATAGATAATAAGCAGCGAGTAGCAGCAGTGTAAAAACAAAGGGAGGTAGTGTCAATGTAAATAGTCCAGGTGGCCATTTGATTAATTGTTCAGCAGACTTATGGCTTGGGGGTAGAGGCTGTTAAGGAGCCTTTTGGACCTAGACTTGTCGCTCCGGTACCACTTGCCGTGCGGTAGCAGAGAGAACAGTATGACTTGGGTGACTAGAGTCTTTGACAATTCTTTTGTGCCTTCCTCTGACACCACCTAGTATAGAGGTCCTGGATGACAGGTAGCTTGGCCCCAGTGATGTACTGGGCCATACACATTACCCTCTGTAGTGCCTTACGGCCAGATGCCAAGCAGTTGCCATACCAGGCGGTGATGCAACCCATCAGGATGCTCTCGATGGTGCAGCTGTAGAACTTCTTGAGGATCTGGGGACCCATGCCAAATCTTTTCAGTCTCCTGAGGGGAATTAGGTTTTGTCGTGCCCTCTTCACTACTGTCTTGGTGTGCTTCGACCATGTTAGTTTGTTGGTGATGTGGACACCAAGGCACTTGAAGCTCTCAACCTGCTCCACTGCAGCCCCGTCGATGAGAATGAGGGCGTGCTTGGTCTCTGACCTCCTCCCTATAGGCTGTATCATCGTTGTCGGTGACCAGGCCTACCACTGTTGTGTATTCGGCAAATTTAATGATGGTGTTGGAGTCATGCCTGGCCGTGCAGTCATAAGTGAACAGGGAGTACAGAAGGTGACTGAGCACGCCCCCCTGAGGGGCCCCTGTGTTTCTAATTGAAAGGATGTGGAAACAATTTTGATTCAACCAGTGTGTGCCCAGTGGGTAGACTGTTGTCTCTGCTACCGCACAGCAAGCGGTACCAGTGCATCAAGTCTGGAACCAAAAGGACCCTGAACAGCTTCTACCCCCAAGACTTCTAAACAAGACTGCTAAATAGATTATCAAATGGCTGGTTGCATCACCGCCTGGTATGGCAACTGCTCGGCCTCCAGCACTACAGATGGTAGTGCAAATGGCCCAATACATCACTGGGGCCAAGCATCCAGGACCGCTATACAAGGCGGTGTCAGAGGAAGACCTAAAAATTGTCAAAGAGTCCAGCCACCCTAGTCATAGACTGTTCACTCTGCTACCACACAGCAAGCGGTACCGGAGTGCCAAGTCTAGGTCCAAGAGGCTTCTAAACAGCTTCTACCCCCAAGCCATAAGACTCCTGAACATCTAGTCAAATGGCTACCCACACCATTTGCAGTGACCTCCCTAACACCCCCTCTCACCCCCTTTTTACACCACTGGTACTCTCTGTTGTCATCTATGCATAGTCACTTTAATAACTCTACCTACAGTTGAAGTCGGAAGTTTACATACAGCTTTGCCAAATACATTTAAACTCAGTTTGTCTCAATTCCTGACATTGAGTAAAAATTCCCTGTTGTAGGTCAATTAGGATCACAACTTTATTTTAAGAATGTGAAATGTCAGAATAATAGTAGAGAGAAGGATTTATTTCAGCTTTTATTTCTTTCATCACATTCCCAATCCTCCTGACAGAGCTGGTGTAACTGATTCAGGTTTGTAGGCATCCTTGCTCGCACACGCTTTTCAGTTCTGCCAACAAGTTTTCTATGGGATTGAGGTCAGGGCTTTGTGATGGCCATTCCAATACCTTGACTTTGTTGTGCTTAAGCCATTTTGCCACAACTTTGGAAGTATGCTTGGGGTCATTGTCCATTTGGAAGACCCATTTGCGACCAAGCTTTAACGTCCTGACTGATGTCTTGAGATGTTGCTTCAATATATCCACATCATTTTCTATTTTGTGAAGTGCCCCAGTCCCTCCTGCAGCAAAGCACTCCCACAACATGATGCTTGCCACCCCTGTGCTTCACGGTTGAGATGGTGTTCTTCGGCTTGCAAAGCATCCCCCTTTTTCCTCCAAACATAAAAATGGTCATTATGGCCAAACAGTTCTATTTTTGTTTCATCAGACCAGAGGACATATCTCCAAAAAGTCCGATCTTTGTCCCCATGTGCAGTTAGAAACCGTAGTCTGGCTTTTTTATGGCGGTTTTGGAGCAGTGGCTTCTTCCTTGCATTTCAGGTTATGTCGATATAGGAATCGTTTTACTGTGGATATAGATAATAAGTCCTTTGCTGTTGTTCTGGGATTGATTTACACTTTTCGCACCAAAGCACGTTCATCTGTAGGAGACAGAACACGTCTCCTTCCTGAGCTGTATGGCGGCTGTGTGGTCCCATAGTGTTTATACTTGCGTACTATTGTTTGTACAGATGAACATGGTGCCTTCAGGCGTTTGGAATTTGCTCCCAAGGATAAACCATCTTTTCTGAGGTCTTGGTTAATTTCTTTTGATTTTCCCATGATGTCAAGCAAAGAGGCACTGAGTTTGAAGGTAGGCAATGAAATATATCCACAGGTACACCTCCAATTGACTCAAATTATGTCAATTAGCCTATCAGAAGTTTCTAAAGCCATGACATAATCTTCTGAAATGTTCCAAGCTGTCAACTTAGGGTATGTAAACTTCTGACCCACTGGAATTGTGATACAATTAATTATACGTTAAATAATCTGTCTGTAAACAATTGTTGGGAAAATTACTTGTGTCATGCACAAAGTAGATGTCCTAACCGACTTGCCAAAACTATAGTTTGTTTTACAATACATTTGTGGAGTGGTTGAAAAACTAGTTTTAATGACTCTGACCTAAGTGTATGTAAACTTCCGACTTCAACTGTACGTACATACTACCTCAAATAACCGGTGTCCCCGCACATTGACTCTGTATCGGTACCCCCCTGTATATAGTCTCACTATTGTTATTTCACTACTACTCTTTAATTACTTGTTACTTTTATCTCTTATTCTTATCTGTATTTTTTGTTTTTTAACTGCATTGTTGGATTCACCTGTTGTATTCGGCACATGTGACTAATAAAATTTGGTTTGATTGGAATAAAGGTGTGTGCCCAGTGGGTATGGCTTGGGTGGATGGAGACTTTGACACTTTTTTGGGCCTTCCTCTAACACGGCCCTGGTATAGAGGTGGCAGGGAGCTCGGCCCCAGTGATGTACTGGGCTGTATTCACCACCCTCTGAGATACAAGAGTATCTGTTGTAAGGCATATAGTAAATGTGGTACAGGTGAGTCTAAAACTGTTTTTGTGTACACTCCAAACTAAATTCTCATCACTTCAGGCCCAGACATTGACGAACCAGTAGGGGTCACTCTCCCCTATGCAAAAGAACAAAAACAACAACCCAAACTACAGTACCACTTCATTCTGGAGACCATAGATATTGTACAATCATCCAGACGCTCAGTGCTGTACTCTATCATTATATGCATCCTCTTTATATGTTTATCCGGTTGTCATGCATATATAAGTATGGGGTGATTGTTTTGCCTATCCCCCATTCATATCAAAATCAGTGCATCCCAATGAATAAGAAACCATTGCCTTTCTCTTCGTCACAGTGGTCCATCATTTCATCTTGCTTCTCAACAATACCCAATTCCAAAGGGAAGGCCCAATAATGGTGATCCATGATTAATATACAACCATCAGCCTGTATAGGCACCTTGATCACACATGACTATAGAATTAGCTTACTGCTATGAATGCTTTGAAACTATGTAAGGTTATGTATAATAGTACACATTTTGCAAAGCATGTGTAAAATGCATGATGAAAGTACCCCTCCTGTGTGTGTGTGTGCTACTCTGTTTGAAGGGTCTGCTCACCATTTTGTTTTCTGCCCCCTGACCAACAGACCCATTGTGTCTGTTGTCTGTTGGTTAGGTGGCAAAAAACGATGGACCTTTTCTTGTTCAGACACAGGTGTACGTTTTTTTTATTCGGTCAAAGATTGGTTTACTCTTTCAATTGTCTTTTTATTGTTCCAAGACATATCAAAGACTTTTACAGATAGGCCACCAGTCATTTCAAAAGAAAAAGTGGTTCCTTCATTATAAGCCTTTGTAACGGCTGTCGTCGGTGGAAGAAGGTGAGGACCAAGGTGCAGCGTGGTAAGTGTTCATGGATTTTAATAATACTCAAACTGAACAACAAAGAAACAACCGAAACAGTTCTGTCTGGTGCAAACACACAAAGACTGAAAACAACCACCCACAAAACACAATTGAAAACAGGCTACCTAAATATGGTTCTCAATCAGGGACAACGATTGACAGCTGCCTCTGATTGAGAACCATACCAGGCCAAACACAGAAATAGAAAATCCTAGAAAAACTAACATAGACAACCCACCCAACTCACGCTCTGACCATACTAAAACAAAGACAAAACAAAGGAACTAAGGTCAGAACGTGACAGCCTTATATAACGGCCCACAAAAATAGAAAAAGAGGGGGAAAACGGTTGAATCAACACAGCATGCGTATCGTGTAAATAGGGTGGGGACGATCAGAGAGTGACGTCACAGCAACGGGAGATGACGGTCTACTATTATTCAGACCATTCAAAATGTCGCATGCAGAAACCTGCTGGGACCTGCTCGTGCCTTTGCCAGTGGTTCATATCAGTTCACCACAAGTGGCTCCTAGAATCATAAAGAGTAATCAATGGTGTGTTGTACTACATACGCAGGAGGAATATTGGCCTCCAGTTATTGACTTTTGTTTCTATAAGAGAGGAATTGTTCTGGTTGTTAATGTCCACCCACACGACTGAGAGTCGAATGAGGATCATATTGCTCCTAGCCTTATTCCCTGCACTAAAGCTAAATTATTAACATTACAAGTCCAGGCAAAACATGTTTTTATTTAATACCATCTATATTAGTCAGACATCGCATATTGAGTTAACTGCTTCTCTTTTATAGGGTAGATTTTCATTGTTTTATAATATGGAACACGGTTTTTGTGGCATTTGACATTGACATTTGGATGGAGTTACAGCGTTCGCTAGGCAACAAAGTACATAAATGGCATCAGCAAACCGGCTTGTTTGTGGAAAGGGTTTCTAGCATTTTCTGCAATGCGATTTACTACCCCTTTGTCAACGTGGCTGAACAATGGCCCTGTTTTCCACCCCTGACTAGTTCTAATGTTATTTCAACCATCAGGTGATTATCACAGCAGCCCAGTGTTGCCAAGTAGTCTCTGTTTGTGAGTAATCAAATATTGACCCCAGCAAAAGTGTATGTCGGAGTGTGGGTAGTAACAAGGCAAACTCTTTATCTAAGCTGACAATGGGTTGCTGTCAACTCCTAGGATAGGGGAGTGGATTTAAATAATGTCATGCAGGCATACAGTCAAAAGTTTGGACACACATTCATTCAAGGGTTTTTCTTTATTTTTACTATTTTCTACATTGTAGAATAATAATGAAGACATCAAAACTATGAAATAACACATATGGAATCATGTAGTAACCATAAAAGTGTTAAACAAATCCAAATTTGATTTTAGATTCTTCAAAGTAGCCACCCTTTGCCTTGATGACAGCTTTTCACACTCTTGGCAGTCTCTCAACCATCTTCACCTGGAATGCTTTTCCAACAGTCTTGAAGGAGTTCCCACATATGCTGAGCACTTGTTAGTTGCTTTTACTTCACTCTGCGGTCCAACTCATCCCAAACCATCTCAATTGGGTTGAGGTCGGGTGATTGTGGAGGCCAGGTCATCTGATGCAGCACTCCATCACTCTCCTTCTTGGTCAAATAGCCCTTACACAGCCTGGAGGTGTGTTGGGTCATTGTCCTGTAGAAAAACAAATGATAGTCCCACTAAGCGCAAACCAAATGGGATGGCGTATCACAGCAGAATGCTATGGTAGCCATGCTGGTTAAGTGTTCCTTGAATTCTATATAAATCACAGACAGTGTCACCAGCAAAGCACCCTCACACATCACACCTCCTCCTCCATGCTTCACGGTGAGAACCACACATGGGGAGATCATCAATTCACCTATTCTGCGTCTTACAAAGACACGATGGTCTCAAATTTGGACTCATCAGAACAAAGAACATAATTCCACCAAATGAATGTCCATTGCTTGTGCTTCTTGGCCCAAGCAAGTCTCTTCGTATTATTGGTGTCCTTTAGTAGTGGTTTCTTTTGAGATGTGTCTGTTACTTGAACTCTGTGAAGCATCTATTTGGACTGTAATCTGAGGTTCAGTTGACTCGAATGAATTTATCCTCAGCTGTCCATTGATTGAGAGGGGTTGGGTTAAATATGAAAGACACATTTAAATTTAAGGCATTCAGTTGTACAACTGACTAGGTATCCTCTTTTTCCTTTCCATTAACATTTTCCTTTGCTTTTATACGAGCCTAATGCTTGTTGTTCTATTTGTTGTATGTCTACTTGTGCAACAGAGTGGTGTAAAAGGCATTGCATGGTGTCCCCCTAGCTTTTCTAACTCCCATAAGCATTTTATCTTGGACAAAGTGATTGTCACATCCAAAATAATTCATAGGGTTTAATGACGTTTTCACTCTTTCCATGTAAGTTCCATTGCGATTGTCAGTCATTCTGAAAATAAGCCGGTCATGTTGCAAAGTTCTATGATCCACTGGACTCACATTTGAACACTGGACCGACTAGGAGCAAAGCTGCAATACGTTGTTTTGTTTCCCTTTTTCATTCGTGATCTCCATCTGTGACCTCTAGGCATTCATTTCACAGTACCCTCTGGTCTATGCAGTAGGATTGGGTGTGTTAAATATAGGCCATCACACCATCGCTGTGACTAAGAATAAGACTGGAGTGGGTCAAAGGGAAAGAGAGACAGCTAGACAGCTAGCTCAGACAAGGGTTCTGAGTGCGTGTGGCTTAATGGTTTTAAAGAAAGATTAGGCTACCTGGCCAAAACACCACACCACCACACACCTCAGAAGCACCCACATCATCAACAGCAGCCCCAGGGCCAGGCAGGCGTCTCAGACCGACTCAAGGAGGTTTACTACCATAGCCCTATTTTGGAATGGTTCAGTGCCAGTTCTATCTATAGCTCAGCAAGTTAATCACAAGCAGGATTGGCAAGATCAAAATGGGAGCCTGAACAGAAAGTGGATCACTGAGCCTGGTGTGATTTCCTGCTAATTCCGTCCATAACACTGTGCGATGGGGCTGATGTGCCAAGTCTGACCATAACTATCAGTAGGTCTATCTGAAGTAGGGCTCTGGTGTGGTGACACATATTCAATGCTAACAGCCGCTCTTGGGCCAGAAGCGACATGAATGGGTCACACTTTTGGCGGATTGGCGAAAATATTCATATAAACCCTCTCATCCTAGGCAATTGGAAGAAAATACGCAACAAAAAATTGGACTGAGGATTTGGTGTCTTGAGATTAAGGCTCAGTTCAGATTCAATTCTGTTTACCAGGGAAAGATCAGGAGACGAAGTCTCAGGGCCTGTCATTTCCTGGAGGGTTGTAGCCACTGCAAAGTAGTAAAGTACAAAGTAAATTACTACAAGACGTGCAATGTAGCCTATTCTTAGTTGAGAGAAAATAACCAATTAACCAAAGAAGCTGTCCTTCACTGCATAGAACAAATGATGAATGCATACTTCTATACTCGATTATGTAATATTCCTCATAGCCAATATCAGTCAACCATGTACATTCATTATGTGAAGCCTACTCTCAGCCCAGCAGTAGTTCTACACCAGCCATTCAATGAGGGCCCTCGTTCTGTAGAAACTCTGTTCTGTTTGCTCAGGTACCTGCTCCTCTCCCTCTGTGCCTTTGTGCCTCTGTGCCTGTGTGTACGTGTGTGTGTGCATGTGTGTGCGTGCATGTATGTGTGTTTGTGTGTGCGTATGTGCATGTGAGTGTGCGTGTGTGTGTGCATGTGTGTGCGTGCATGTATGTGTGTGTGTGTGTGTGCATGTGTGTGCGTGTGTGCATACTGTAACCTTGAGAGAACACATGCTCGGAGTGTCCGGGAGCGCATGTGCTATCTTTAGCTTTTGTAGATGGTTTTCTACTGGCCTCTTCCTCCTCTACTCCTCCTGCTCCATCTCTTCTCCCTTTAGCCCACATCACTCACTCACTGCAAACAAGACTGAACTGTTACCGGGCAGATTAGCAGAAAAAAAAACACTTATGTGGGAAAACACGTGCCACATGTTTGTTTTTGATGCAGAGTGAAATAAACGTCACTCGCACTCGCTGGCCTTGATTCCTGCCAGCCGGCATCTGTCAGGCCTGGGCAGAGGATATACTGTACACTGAAGTATCCACTGGCTCTGCACATGCTGAATACATTTGTTTCACACGAGCAGTGGTGAGGGTGTGGAATGCAGAATGCTGGGACCTCTATATCTTCTGGCTGATAGTATGCTGTGTGATGCCAAAGGGATTGCCTGCAAGAGCTTTATCCTACAGCCTGAATATATTTGCTGTAACTAAACATAGACTAGAATAATGCCTGTGATTTAGCTTACTGGCTCACTGTGGGTGACATGGTTACTTTGCCCTTTTGTGACTATTCCATTGGTTCTTGTATGCAAGACAAGTTGAATCAAGGTCTTTGAAGAACATTTTTTACCCTCGTCTAGTCCATGAATAGCTTGCTCACTCATATTGATCTGTGTAATACGTCTGTGCAGGTGTACCAACGGGGGATTGAGGGTATAACCGGGTCGTGCACCCCAGCCACGTTTTAGAGAGAGGTGTAACAGAGCCAGGGTTACAATGTTAGGTCAGATGCCATGAAGCCTTATCATTGGTAGGCTGCACCTAAGTGGCTTCCTTTCAGGCATCTATTGAGGTCTCTGCAAGAAGAATCTGAGGTGCAGATGTACAATCTTAATTTGATCACTCCTGCACGGCATGAAATCCAAACATGTAGTGTGCTCAAAGTTTTTTTTAAAGCTTCTAAAGTTGGTCATTTTAACTTCAAAATGTCTGTCTTGATTTGCCCTAACTAAAACAAAATGTTCATGAATTATAATCCACATAACAATTCATATTTCCTGTTGCTGCAGGATTATGTTCCTGCTGTAGCAAGCTGATTCAAATTACGATACAGCATCTGTATATGGGTAAGCTGATTAATTTCCCATGTCCCCCTTTCTCGGTTCAGACCTGACTGTATGATATACAGTAAGTACAGTATTTCAGATGGTTATCAGAATGTGTGTTACAGAATGAGTTTACCCACTGGGCACAGATGTCAGTTCAACATCTATTTTTTATTTACATTCTGTTGAATTGTCAACTAATGTGAATTCAACATGAAATCAACTAAAACATTCACCATGTCATTGGATTTAGGTTATAAATTCCCCTACATTGATGACATTTTGCAAATTCAATTGAAATGATGTGGAAGCAACGTTGATTCAACCATTTTTTCCCCAGTGGGTAGCATGACATTCCCCTGAGCTACATAACTTTTTTTTTCATGTAATGTATAGACTTTGACATCCATTTGGATATAAGTAGTCACAAAGAGCAAAGCACGATATCCATTCCTGATGTGAGAATGACCCAATAACTATTTAGTCCCTTGTTTAAAGGTCCCGCACAGTCACCCGATTTCCCAAGTAAAAATAGCCATCGAATGACCAAAACATCCCTCGTGGTATTTTTACACTATTAAAATGCTCAGACTTGAAGAAATGTTCCCTTTTCTCTCATCTCTAACTATCAGGAAGCCTAAAAGAACAGGCTAAGTGGGCGGGGAGCTTATATTCATGAGCTCGCCTTGACTGACAGCTCTTTGAAACGCCCTTGTGGGGATTGCCAGGTAACAAGGTAAACAATGGGCCATGTCATTCCAATCCTAAATAGTGTGCCTCAACCCATTTTGTCAGCAAAATGCTCTCATGGTCAACAGAGCTGATCATGGACTGTTGGAACAGCAGCAATACACAATTGAATATCTATTGTTTTGCAACTAATTACAGAATACAGGTCACTGACACACTTCACACTAATTATTTTTATTTTATTTTTTATTTTTTTATTTCACCTTTATTTAACCAGGTAGGCTAGTTGAGAACAAGTTCTCATTTGCAACTGCGACCTGGCCAAGATAAAGCATAGCAGTGTGAACAGACAACACAGAGTTACACATGGAGTAAACAATTAACAATAACACAATTAACAATAACACAGTAGAAAAAAAAGAGAGTCTATATACATTGTGTACAAAAGGCATGAGGAGGTAGGCAAATAATTACAATTTTGCAGATTAACACTGGAGTGATAAATGATCAGATGGTCATGTACAGGTAGAGATATTGGTGTGCAAAAGAGCAGAAAAGTAAATAAATAAAAACAGTATGGGGATGAGGTAGGTAAAATTGGGTGGGCTATTTACCGATAGACTATGTACAGCTGCAGCGATCGGTTAGCTGCTCAAGATAGCAGATGTTTGAAATTGGTGAGGGAGACAAAAGTCTCCAACTTCAGCGATTTTTGCAATTCGTTCCAGTCACAGGCAGCAAAGAACTGGAACGAAAGGCAGCCAAATGAGGTGTTGGCTTTAGGGATGATCAGTGAGATACACCTGCTGGAGCGCGTGCTACAGGTGGGTGTTGCCATCGTGACCAATGAACTGAGATAAGGCGGAGCTTTACCTAGCATGGACTTGTAGATGACCTGGAGCCAGTGGGTCTGGTGACGAATATGTAGCGAATTAGTAAAGCCTGAGTTACCTTGGAAGCTTAGACATTTATTTTATTGAACCTTTATTTAACTAGGCAAGTCAGTTAAGAACAAATTCCTATTTACAATGAAGGCCTAACCCGGCCATACCCTAACCCGGACGTCACTGGGCCAATTGTATGCCGCCCTATAAGGGAATGTACATGAAAACAGCATGCAATAAGTGTACTGGACAATGTAATGGTGCCTCTGCATTAGCATTGTAAATAACAGTATGATCTGAATTTGATGTATCGATCAACATGAACATTCATGTTAAATAAAGGTGAGAAATAATGGGGAGACATCATTTGGCATAATAATTAGATCCATAAGCCTAGTCTAGGACCCACTGATTCGTACAATTTGTAGCACTCATCTCCCATCCGAATGCTTGAATAAAACGATACAAAGTAACAAAATGTAATATCATATCACATAAAAGTGAATTGCTTAGGCTTTAGGAAATGCAACCAACTACAAAGATTGATGGCGAGGGGAGCGAGAGAGGAGCGGGACCCGTGTAACCCGGTTCAATCAAGTAGGCTTCAGTCACCCACTTGGCTTCAGTCATCTCCAAGATTGAAGTGGGAGACAAATCCAGCTATGGCCTCCTCCTTGTCAGGCCTCTCACACCGGGCAGACACGGGTCCTGGGAAGGACCGCACACACAGCTTCCCCACATACAGCCGTGGCTCAAGGGGGACCTCGTTGAAGAGGAGATCCAGGACCCTGTCTACGTAGCATGTAATGTTTTTGAAACGGGAAATGTTTGTTAAAGGGGTGGAACATTTTATTTCATTTTATTTACTGTTCTGAGTTATGATGCTAACAATTCTTAGTGATCTACAATGTGTTTTTCTGGTGTTTCATAAGTACTCAATTTGAAATATGCAATATTTGGTTGTGTACTTGTTTGTATGTGAAACTCCTCAATGTTGGTACTTGACATTTTTGTGTCCTTGAAATGCTCACTTGATGCATATTTGAAATGAATAACTATGACTTCCATTATGTTGGGTCTGGCTTCACAACCTTGGGTAAGCTCATTTTGTATCGCCGCATTCCCGCTGCGGTGGTTGCTTGCCTGCGGTTGGTGTTCTCGTTGAAACGCATAGATGCTAGGTGTAGCCTAAAATTATAAGGGTTTGTTTAGGGGAAATGATACTACTGTAGTCACTGCGCAATACAGATGATGAAAAACACGTTTTTTGCGACGTAATATACCTGCACAGCATTCCAACGCAGGAAAAAATAAAAAAAACTTTCCAGGGCAGAAGTCTGGTGTACAGGGCTCCGTTTGGCAACATCCTTCAGTAAATGCTTGTTGAGCAGCTGCTTCCCCAGCTTGTACACTGGTTTGGTTGCTAGAATAGAAGTGAGAAGTATTAAATATCTGAAAAAGTCACGCAGAGTTGATGATCTTTTCTTATATTACGGTACATACTGTATCAGCCATTTGTTGGTTCTTCTGGAGCCTGGAGGCACTCCGGGAAGAGAGGATTGTCACGTGTGTGGACATTCTGCAGGTGACTGAAAAGCGATGTCCACCTGGCCAACCTCTCTTCCTCACTTGCTCCAGGACTCGCCGACCAGTAGAGGTGGTTGGTGATGCTCTGCACCCATTTTTTCCACCTTCAGACATTCCTTGTCCTTGGCTACGACCTCCACTTTCCCTGAGCTACCTGATAATGTAGAATTCACAATAAAAATACAAAGGAAGTATTGATTTGATCAAATATAAAATCATGTTTCTTTTATGTTTTTGGGGTAGGCTTGCTTGAGTTCGATGGGTGAGCAGACTTGGCACTTTTGGAATGATTGCCATTGTACCAGTCTAGCTAAACCAATCTTTTATATGACTTCTTACCTTCTGTTGCATACAAGGGATCATAGAAGTGGATGATCCCAGGGTACACCTTTCTGAGGAATTTATGGATCTGGGGATACCGATCCGTGATCATAGATGCGATTCTCCCATTGGACAATCTTATTGCTCTTTTTAAAAGGGAAATTCAAGTGAGTGTTTGTGATAAAGAACACCTGGTCAGATAACAAATACCTGTGACAGGGGTGGGCAACTTCACTATATTAGGATGGGTGTTGTCAACGCAAGGCATTTGTTCCAGACCATCAGCCACCAGACAAATTATCAAACCGATCATCAACACATGATAAAGACTAACTTGTACAAGCTGGACATCCACAATCTTGGAAGTTTCAAGGTCCATCACAGAGTATGACCCAAACTTTGGTCATGTTTTCACAACCACCACCAGACACACCTACTAGTTGAAACATTGCTAGCCACAGTAAATCACCATAAGACGAAGAGCAATCTTGGGGTTATGCATACCCTACCCGAGAGGACTAGGGATTCCGCCCTCATGTCTACTTCAGTGGCAACTCCTCCCTCCCTCTGTGGCATGGAGCGAATCAGCTATGCCTGCTCTGTGTGATAAATACAAATGATGGTAGCTGCAAATCATCCTCACGCCCACAGCTGTCAGCTTCTGTAAAGACATTATGGTTGAGAACATGGTTTGGAACCGGAATGGCAATTGAACAGTATGTGCCTTTAACTTGCCTTCTTTGTCTGGATAAAAGATGACCCAGTGAGGTATATGGCAGCAGAGAGGTGGAAGTTTCCTGCTGGGATGCTATGACTCAATAAATCTCCCAACACTCAAAAAGTATCCAGACTCAAAATCCATTTCAAATGATGATCATATTTAGGCTACTTTATCCCAGTTATCAATCACGGAAATAATGTTCTGTGGATGAATCTACATTCTGACAGTATGAGTGCAGAAAACAGCCCCGCAGAAAAAGGTCATATCAGAAATGATTAGAGTAACTCTCTCCCGTCACTGTGGTCCCTTTTATGGACAACCTCTCCAAGCATGATGGAGGAGAGGATCAAAGGTCATATCAGAAATGATTAGAGTAACTCTCTCCCATCACTGTGGTGGTCCAAGCATGATGGAGGAGAGGATCAAAGGTCATATCAGAAATGATTAGAGTAACTCTCTCCCATCACTGTGGTCCCTTTTATGGACAACCTCTCCAAGCATGATGGGGGAGAGGATCAAATCTATCCACTTAGATCTCCTCCTCCAAGGAGCAATGATATTGAGATGAGGAGTTGAGGACACATGGATGAGAGTAAGTATGTATTTTATATCTAGTGAAGTGAGGTGTAGAGACATTCAGAGCAGTGTCACAACCAGTCCCAATTCACTCCCTAACACTTCCACTTAGCACTTAACAAGTTGATAGAAGCTCCACTAGTACTTATAACTATACACACTATTGACATCTGTAAACATTGAAGTGTTAGGGACAAGGGGAAGGGGAGGGATTGGGACTGGCAGTTCACCTTCTAATACCAAGGCCATGGTAGAGTATAATGGAGAAGATCTATAGATCCATAAAGATCTAGAGTAGCTTACAGTTTGATTGGAGATTAATCCAAGCCTGAGACACTTGGATGTGCCCGTCTGGTGTTCAACCTTCCCAAGTTCTCTCACGTCACCCCGCTCCTCCGCTCTCTCCACTGGCTTCCAGTTGAAGCTCGCATCCGCTACAAGACCATGGTGCTTGCCTACGGAGCTGTGAGGGGAACGGCACCTCAGTACCTCCAGGCTCTGATCAGGCCCTACACCCAAACAAGGGCACTGCGTTCATCCACCTCTGGCCTGCTCGCCTCCCTACCACTGAGGAAGTACAGTTCCCGCTCAGCCCAGTCAAAACTGTTCGCTGCTCTGGCCCCCCAATGGTGGAACAAACTCCCTCACGACGCCAGGACAGCGGAGTCAATCACCACCTTCCGGAGACACCTGAAACCCCACCTCTTTAAGGAATACCTAGGATAGGATAAAGTAATCCTTCTCCCCCCCTCCCCCCCCCTTAAAAGACCTAGATGCACTATTGTAAAGTGGCTGTTCCACTGGATGTCATAAGGTGAAAGCACCAATTTGTAAGTCGCTCTGGATAAGAGCGTCTGCTAAATGACTTAAATGTAATGTAAATGGATGGTGTGAGGGGTCCTCATATTCATCCTCAGGGCATGTGTTTGCAGTGTCACTTTCATCCAAACAGGACGCCATCCGTGACCGTTTTGCAGGTGCAGGCTGGGATGTTCTGTCTTTGACAGGTGACTCGAGCATGGTGGTGCCGACACCAACAGTTTTGGTGGATGTGGTTGCCTGGGAAGCTGTGCAGACAGAGTAAATGTTGAATTTTCAAAAATGTCTATCATTACAGCTTGACGATAGTGGAAAGACAAAAGAGAAACATCTGAAAAAGTAATACCCCCCCCTAATCATGATGATTAACCCCAATGACACAAGCTACATCAACTGTAAGACAACAACCCTCACAATGGAATGGCAAAATGTGATTTTCAGGGGTAAATTACAAATACTTACACACAGCGACTCCTTTTGGGGACAACATTACTCCGTGCCAGCTGTGTGCTGGTAGTTCTCATATTCCTATGGGGAGGATTTGTCTGGCAAGCAACATCATTTGTTGGTAATACTCACTGGTAAGCAACATCATTTGTTGGTAATATTGACTGGTAAGCAACATAATTTGTCTGTAATACTGACTGGTAAGCAACATAATTTGTCTGTAATACTGACTGGTAAGCAACATAATTTGTCTGTAATACTGACTGGTAAGTAACATCATTTGTTGGTAATAATGACTGGTAAGTAACAACATTTGTTGGTAAGACTGACTGGTAAGCAACAACATTTGTTGGTAATACTGACTGGTAAGCAACAACATTTGTTGGTAATACTGACTGGTAAGCAACAACATTTGTTGGTAAGACTGACTGGTAAGCAACAACATTTGTTGGTAAGACTGACTGGTAAGCAACATCATTTGTTGGTAAGACTGACTGGTAAGTAACATCATTTGTTGGTAATACTGACTGGTAAGCAACAACATTTGTTGGTAAGACTGACTGGTAAGTAACATCATTTGTTGGTAATACTGACTGGTAAGCAACAACATTTGTTGGTAATACTGACTGGTAAGTAACATCATTTGTTGGTAATACTGACTGGTAGGCAACAACATTTGTTGGTAATACTGACTGGTAAGTAACATCATTTGTTGGTAATACTGACTGGTAAGCAACAACATTTGTTGGTAAGACTGACTGGTAAGTAACATCATTTGTTGGTAAGACTGACTGGTAAGCAACAACATTTGTTGGTAATACTGACTGGTAAGTAACATCATTTGTTGGTAATACTGACTGGTAAGCAACAACATTTGTTGGTAAGACTGACTGGTAAGTAACATCATTTGTTGGTAATACTGACTGGTAAGCAACAACATTTGTTGGTAATACTGACTGGTAAGCAACAACATTTGTTGGTAATACTGACTGGTAAGCAACAACATTTGTTGGTAATTTGTAAGCAACAACATGGTAATACTGACTGGTAAGCAACAACATTTGTTGGTAATACTGACTGGTAAGCAACAACATTTGTTGGTAATACTGACTGGTAAGCAACAACATTTGTTGGTAATACTGACTGGTAAGCAACAACATTTGTTGATAATACTGACTGGTAAGCAACAACATTTGTTGATAATACTGACTGGTAAGCAACATCATTTGTTGATAATACTGACTGGTAAGCAACATCATTTGTTGATAATACTGACTGGTTTTGCAACATCATTTGTTGATAATGGGAGCTTACATTGACACCCAATCTACCTTGTTGGTGTGCTGCCACCCAATGTAGGGGGCTTGGATGGAAGATCAAAAACTATATAGTGACTATCAGGTGTGTTACAGAAAATAAACCGTTCACAAGTCAAAGCAGCCACAGTTGCATTATCTAACATTAGCCCCCCCGATCCTCCAAAAAATGTTGGCTACCAAACTTCTGATACTTACATTAAGGTCATCGCTTGCGAGATCCATTGTCAATGTTGGCACAGCATCCGTATTCAGGATTAGCATCCTGACAAGAACCTTCGCATGCTCTCCTGAGTAGATAGAGCTACTTTGCTCGAAATGTGATACTGCACACGTGTGACATGATCATTATTTTCGGTGCAGCCTGTCCACCCAAAATGAAAAGCAGCCACTGCTGTCAAGCTTTTCATTCTACGTAAAATAGTGTACCGTTAAATGTACTTGATGGCATCTCGTCACAACACAATGTGCTTTTGCCGGCATGCTGCTAAGTCGCCTGTTAGCCAACAGTCACACCACTGATGAAAGTTTACCAGTATCTTTGGTCGTATGTTCTGCTTGAGCTAGCTAGTTTACGGTTTATAAACATGTCAGGATAGTTTTAGGCGGTACATATTTAAATTAGTTCAGCTGATAAAACTACACTAAAGGCAGAAGTAAATCCTTGGTAATGCCTGCTCCCTGAATCCAAGTGTTTTACACAGGGGGGGAGGACCAGTAACTTTATGATCAAACTTTATCAATGTACCAGCTACAGTTATTTGTCATAATTGGATCATTCTACATTGAAATGGTTTCATCCAAATATCATCCAATTTGAAGGAAAACATGATTTTCACTGTTGGGACCTTTTACGTTTCAGTCATGTATGTAGGTGTAGAATTGTCTATCAGAGCTCACAGGAAAGAATGCGATACAGATGTAGGATCTTCATTTATTGTTGAGAATTCTTCCTGCACCACATGAAATGCAGCTGAGCATGGTGATTGACATAAATTCACTGAAAACCCACACTGACACACGGTTATATAACAGTGTTGCACTTTTCATGTAGCCTACTTTTGGCCAGCTAATAGCTTAACCACCGATCAAATGACATGGACAACATTTTCAAATGCTGTCGCTGCAGGGTTATTTTCGTTTTGACGATATAAAGTGAGCTCCAAAAGTATTGGGACAGTGACACATTCTTGTTGTTTTGGCTCTGTAATCCAGCACTTTGGATTTTGAAATGACGCAATGACTATGAGGTTTTAAAGTGCAGACTGTCAGCTTTAATATGAGGGTATTTCTATCAATAGCACTTTTTGTACATAGCCCCCCCCCCATTTTAAGGGGACCAAAGGTATGGGGACAAATGGTACTTTACAGTGGTGTAAAGTACTTTAGTAAAAAGTGCTTACTTAAGTCATTTTTTGAGGTATCTCATTTTTGAGGAATCTCCGTCTCATTCCGACGATGGACATAACACAAGATCCCACCAAAAATGGACCAAGTAGCGTGGCCAGGAGGAGTGGGCATGGGAGGACATCCTGGATGGAGAAGGACCCTGGACGCAGGCCGGAGAGTATCACCGTTCAAGGGAGCAGATGGAGGCAACGAGAGAGGAACGGCGACAATACGAGGAGTTAAGTCAACAATGCAAGCACGAGAGGCAGCCCCCAAAAATATTTTTGGGGGGTGGGCACACGGAGTGGGCGGCAGAGCCGAGGGGTGAACCAGAACCAGTCAGGGAGTCGAGTGAGGAGCTCGATGCAAGATTCCGGAGAGAGGTGCTGGCATCGAGAGCGCTGCAGAGCGGGTGTGCTGAGGAGCATGACACCAGTCCGTGTCATTCACGCATCTGGCCTTCGGTGCGCCTCCCCAGTCCGGTGCGTCCTGTGTCTCCTCCACGCACTTTCCATGGGGTGTGTGTCACCGTTCAGGCACCATGTTATGCGGTTCTACGCACCGTGTCTCCACCCAGTGCGTCCTGTACCAGCTAAAGTGAGCATCCAGCAAGGACGGGTTGTGCCAGCTCTACGCTCCAGGCCTCCAGTGCGCCTCCACAGTCCAGTACGTCCTGTTCCTCCTCCCCGCACTCGCCCTGTGGTGCATGTCATCAGCCCGGTGCCACCTATACCGGTCTCACGCATCAGGCCTCCAGTGCGCTTCCACAGTCCAGAGCTTCCGGCGTGCAGTCCATCGGCAGTCCAGAGCCTCCGGCAACGGTCGGCGGTCCAGAGCCTCTGGCGACAATCCACGGTCCGGAGCCTCTGGCGACGATCCACGTTCCTGTTCCTGCGGCGACGATCCACGGTCCGGTTCCACGGAAGTGCTGTCACGCCCTGACCTTAGAGAGCCTGTTTATTTCTCTATTTGGTTAGGTCAGGGTGTGATTTGGGTGGGCATTCTAGTTTTCTATTTCTTTGTTGGCCGGGTATGGTTCCCAATCAGAGGCAGCTGTCTATTGTTGTCTCTGATTGGGAATCATACTTAGGCAGCCTGTTTTCCACCTGAGTTTGTGGGTTCTTGTTTTTGCACAGTAGCTGTATAGCCCTGCAGAACTTTACGTTTGTATATCTTTTTTTTTTTTTTTTTGTGTTCATTTTAAATAAAGAAAGATGTACACTTTCCACGCTGCGCTTTGGTCTCATTCCGACGACGGACGTAACAATGGTCCAATTCACGCACTTGTTATCTCTACTGTCTCTGATCTGGAGGGCTCACTAAACACACATGCTTCGTATGTAATGATGTCTGAGTGTTGGAGTGTGCCCCTGGCTATCCAGAAATAAATAAAATATATATATAAGAAAATGGTGCTATCAGGTTTGTTTAATATAAGGAATTTGAAATTATGTATACTTTTAATTTCACTTTTGATACTTAAGGATATTTAAAACCAAATACTCAAGTAGTATTTTACTTGGTGACTTTCACTTTTACTTGAGCCATTTTCTATTAAGGTATCTTTACTTTTACTCAAGTATGAAAATTGAGTACTTTTTCCACCACTGATTAAAGTTTAATATTTGGTCCCATATTCCTAGCACACAATTATTACATCAAGCTTGTGACTCTACAAACGTGTTGGATGCATTTGCTGTTTGTTTTAGTTGTGTTTCAGATGATTTTGAAATGAATTGAATGGTAAATAATGTATTGTGTCATTTTGGATTCACTTATTCAAAAAAAGGTTTGAATGTGTTTCTAAACACTTCTACGTTAATGTGGATGCTACCATGATTACGGATAGTCCTGAATGAATCGTGGAATAATGATGAGTGAGACAGAGGCATAAATCTCATACCCCCCCCCCCCCCACAAAAAAAACTCCCCTGTTATTGTAATGGTAAGAGGTTAGAATGTCCTGGGGGTGTAATATTTGTGCTTCGGAGTACAGAGCCAAAACAACAAATGTGTCACTGTCCCAATACTTTTGGAGCTCACTGTAGGCTACATTAAGATGCTCCAACAGTAGGGGTTCTGTATCAATTCGTTACCTGTGATAGCGTGGTCCACTTCCTCTGCGTTGCAGTGTGGAGTATGGAGCTGTCAAGTGTGCGTAAGTGCCACCGGTATCTGTGGCCTCTGCCTGTCAGCTCTGCCCTAGCCACAGTAATATCATACACTCTGTCCTTTGTCCTTTGACTTCACATTTTGAGCAGTGCTCCCCTGGCACGTACTGAACTGAATTGTGAGCAGTACTGGCCACAGTCGAGAAGAGAAAAGAGAGTCTTGCTTTGTGTTTTGTTGTTCAGCCATCCAGCTGCTGCGTATGATTGTAGTAGAGGCAATTTTCGGGTGATTTCAATGTTTTTTCAAGTCATGTTTTTTTCCTCTGTTATCATGGTGAAAGGTACAGTGTAGACCCTATTTAAGCTATTGCCACAGTGCTATTATTCCTGCTACGTTGAATGTAGCAAAAATGTGTTCTTGTCATGGCAAAGCAGGCCATGTATTTCAGAACACTCCACACCAGTGATTTACACAGCTGCGGTCTGCCCTTGACAGTGTGCCTGGGTACTCACTGACTTTCAATGGTTGCGATTGGGGACTATTTGATTTATTTGATATATTCCACCCAGGTCTGTAATGAGCTCCTAATGAGAAAGAGAAGGGAAAAGTTCAGACTGACCTTGTCATTAACGGTGACAGATCATTGGGCCTTTACACGTGAGGTCATTTAGAAGTGTGCAGAAGGACATGTTCGGATCATTTACTCAGAATGTCCAGATGGTTTCTGGTCATTTTTCTTTCCTATCCTGTAATAGGGAAATGGCTGCAGTAGACAATATGATGGTGCATTTCTTCTCAGGAAATTGCATATTTGTAGTGATCTTAACCCGACACCTAGCAACACTGTTGACAATTGTTGGATTGGGCTTCAAGTCCCAGTTGGGTCTACTATTTGAATTTACTACAATATGATTAATGTCTACAAATGGCTGTTCCTGCATCATTCAATACCAACAACAAATACACCCATGAAATTGGATCCCATTTGTCTTGTACTACAGTATCTTTCTGATCTTGGCCAGAGCTTTGGACTGCCTGGCACAGTCTTAGAGAGGTCACAATCTATTGGCGCCCATGTCTGATTCATGATAATTTTTTACCCTTGACTCTCTGCTCTTACATCAGTGATGCCTGGCAACACTCCTCTGTGTAGTATAACAGGGATAAAGGCGGATGAGAGTGCTTTGGACATGTCACACATGGACACAGAGGTCAAATGCCAATCATACTCAGAATGCTTAATGTGTAGTGTAACCATGTAACGACTAGACAAAGGAGACCATAGTAATAGCCTAATGGGAGATTTTTATAATACATTTGGCAAATCATACATTTACAGAGTCCATGTCTCCTTTGGCCTATCTTTATGTGTTTGTATGATACCTTTGGCCTGTGTTCTTATGGGCTTATATTATATTAGAATTTTAGCCTTACTTATGTTCTTACATGTAGTGGACTACATGGTTAGCAAGCCACAGTCAAAGCACTGCACCAGCAGTGGCTCTGACACAATGTCAAATGGAGTCAACTCAAAATAATTGAAGATGTACACAGTCTACGTTTTCATTATCAAGTGTCCCAGCCAGACGATTAGGTCGTGGGATCTGCCTCCGCTATTTTATTTGTGCCTGGCCTTTCTTCAGAATAATTAGACAATGAGTTTGGTTGATCATCATTTGTGTTATATCCATACTGATGGTTTGGTTTGTTCTGGAGTTGGTGTTCACCGAAGCGGCAGTGTCTAGGAATAGCTGTGCTAAGCTAACTCCGTGGTCCAACCATTGAACTCCATTGGCATGGGTCACGTTCAACAGGAGCCTGAAAAACAGAAGAGTTCGGTCCTTCTCCGGTCTAGGGGTAAAACGTGATGTCCAGTCTCTGAACCGAACCAGCTCGCCTGACAGACCTGGCAGTCTGATCCAAAAGCCAACTATTTATTGAACAATCAAAAAGAGGGACAAAACAGAGTGTAATGGCCTATAAAAGACTTAACTTAATTGTGATGAACCAAATAAGCACCGTAGATGTCTCTTCAAGGGCCTAGATAGCAGATCTTCTCCACGTGGATTCCCCTTTACAGTCTGGGCCAGGAACCCTGGCTCTTTCTCCCAAAGTCCAATCCAGTCCTGACACGCTACACTCCCACGATGTAGAGCTACTGTACCTGAACGGTTGGTTCGTCACCTGACTCAAACACTCAAGAGTTACTCGGGGATGTTGATGAGCAGTGTTGGTGTCAAATGATGAAAAGCTCATTTCAAAGAGGATAAAACAGGATGACATTATTGTTGGCCTATCGGGATGTTTAAAAAAGTGTTAATAATTCTAACAAGCTTCTACCAAAAGTTCTGCACCATCTCCTGTTTGCACTTGGATCTATTTGAGTAAATCGCAACATATGCGTACGGCTAGTATCCCCTATGTCACTGCCCAATGATTTCCCATACAGCTTGGAACAGCCACTAGTTTCAGTAAGTGTAAAAACAAAAAAGCAATACCTACCATAAAACTTTTCGACATATTAAAAATGTATCTCGATATGTAATACTCCTCCCTGTCTGTTAGGTTTATGTACTCTTGTTTGTATATTTCTGTTTTTGTATTTGATTTGTTCATAACAAGAGCAAAAAATTAACACGCCCCCAAGCTCTACAGCTAGTAGTGCATTTAGCACAGCTGGAGGAGAGTGAAGGTCAGAAATATATCTTGCCCTGGGCCGTAGGAGGTTTGAGTATATCTTTACTCTACCCAGGGAAAAGTTGCTGACAGCCAGAGTTGCCCCGCGAGCTCCTCGGCTCACGTGGTCGCTCCTTCACATGTGCGCTCCCTACCTCAACGAGGTTTTCACGGCTGGTGGAGCATGCAGAGGCGGCGTGTGAGCTAGTACTACAGTCTGCATAGCTAGCAAGGCTATAGCACTAGTTGGAGTGACAGGCTCCCAGGGGAGAGGAATGGTCACATATTCCTTTAGTCTGGAACGGTAGACACAATACAGTCGGAGGAAGGGAGGGATCTAACACGTGATGCTGTGGTGAGCCTGAACTCTCGTACAGAGAGCAGTGAAATCAAACACCACATGGACAGACACTGGGCAGTCCAAGGCAGGTGCAGTCTGCAGTGGATTACAGTACATTCATTTGTCTCGCTGCAATGTCATCATGTGACTGACTTAATTCATCAGTTTAATGCTCATACAGTACACTGAAATAGTATATTACATGAGTATAATATAATATAGTATATGTACAGTATGTATACTACATGTAAACTACATTCTACATTAATCTATGATGTGACTCAACTCATTTATAATTTATATCATATTTTAGGTGTATATCATGCAACTACATACATTATGTAAGATATGACATGGGCTGCATTAAATGCATGAAATAATCTGTTTCTCTCATATTCAGCACACTTCCAAACCTTTCCATGCCAACAACAACAAGCTAAAAATAGCAACAGATCACATGCATTCCAGAGCAATCAGCTTGTGGATCAGAACCTACAGCTCTTCCAGGCAGGGCAGATGGGCACGCTCCAGATGGGTTTGTGGGTAATACAGCCGTGGGGAGATAAAGAGACCTCTGGTGGGTCTCAGCTGGATATGGATTAATTGCAATCAAAGCTGAAAAACATCATAAACCCCCAAAACCTCCCAAAAACCTTAATCTGGGCAGCCTCACCCAGACAAAAATAAGACCCACGTTAACATTGTCTGAGTAAGAAAGCTAAATGAGAAGGGCTCATTATTACAGTGAAGGGGAACGTTCCACCATGATTCAAATCATATACTGTATTTCTAGAACGTAGGATATATATATTTTTACTCCTAAATAGTCTTGTTAGTGATCTAATGCGTTTGCATTGATCACAAAGTCTACCCTGCTTGTTTTAGAGAAGTGAAGTGGAGCCTCGTCTCAGTGGCATGCTGATTGAATCCTTCCACTGGACTCCATTTGGCAGGGTTCTGCATGTAAACATTATTAATTAAATAATGTTAAGTCCCTCTGTAGCTGAAATATGAAATATGGGAAAACTTTGGGCGTGAATGTTTAAATGACTGTAAATATGCCAGCAATTATCCCTCAAACCTCCCCTGAGCGATGCATCACACCCAGCCAACAGTCTGCAGAGAAGCACGTTGTATTTATGAATATGAATATCTGTGCTTTGACTCCCAGTAATAATATCAGTTATTCATATGAAAATAATTAGTGTCTGTAGCCTGTGGCCAAGGACATGGAGAAAGAGACAATTTAATCCATATGTTGTGGCTCTGGGTCACCTATTTTCTTCTGCCGCAGGCAAAGGCAATGGTTTGATGCAAACACATCAAATCTCTCGTGAAACATTGAAATTCCAGTCCCGTGTTAAAGCTCCCTTTTCAAGACCAAGAAATATGGGCTTGGTTGCTTTCTCTTGCCTTCCTCTATAGACACTGAGGCAAAACAAGCCACACAGAACGTATAGTGAATACACTCAAAGTGAATTTATGACCCAAGATCCTATTCGCCTTTGGGACTTTATTTTGTTTTATTATCACTCCTTCCAAACTCACAATAGTCTACTGGCTTTAGTCTCTACTCTCATTGAGTCCAGGGTGACACTTTTATAGGTATTTGGGGGGGGATAGATGGACTAATCCAGCCTTCTAACGTCAGCCATAAGTGAGAGCGTCCCCCTCTCAACCCTGAAAATACCTTCACTACACACAAGCAAGACCCCGTCGTCTTACCACCAGTTCTCGATAGCTTGACCCTGGACACATTGCAAAGACAGCTTGCTTTCTCTAAATCACAACATCAGTGAAATCTGAGGTATTTAAGGCAATGTTATCCCAAGCTGAAGGAGTAGGGGTCTAAAGTATTGATTGGAGCTTCTTTGAAATCCTGTTGGCCCCTTGGTAACCACAGCCGAAATTGACAATTTGGACTTCCAACCACAAAAGCAATTTAAACCCCCGCCTCTGCCCTCTCAGGTCACCGATCAATTGGTAAGTACCTCACGGTTGCCGTGGTGATAAATACTTACGTCTGGGCCAGTTGGAGTTTCTTGCCATTCCAAAGAGGGGCTCCTCTGCACTTCAGCAGTCTTTGTCTGATACAACACCCTGAATAATATACTGCATACCATTGAGGTGCTCAAGCTTACGTGATATTGTCTCCAAACACATACTGCTGTCTGGAAACTGCACTTAGAAGCAGGACTTGTTGCGCTGAGTAACTCTGCATATCCTTGTGCCTGAAAATATATTTGTTTATTCGTTATTTACGCAGGGGAGTCCCATTGAGATACTGATACTTCTACAACCCTGTCCATATGCAGTATCAAATACAATACAATGACGAGGGAACCCGAGGGGAGACTACAGTAAAGCCGAGGTGGGCGATAAAAGGGGAATACCACGGGGAACCCTCTGGTTATTGGATAAGCCGGTCTTCGAAGCGCGTGACATGATTTCAGGGATGCACCTGTCAGTTTAGGATGCCCCTGCTTAATCTCCCATAATCCCGCAAACTCCCGCTCTTGTGTTTCTCCTGTCAACGAACCAGCATTGGCGAACGAAGGTAGAAGGATAGAAAACATATTTATATCCAGCGCAGGATCCCTTTCTCATTAGAGGCATCACGACTGTCGTTAACTAAGCCAACCAAGCGTATAATATTGAAATGATACTACTTTATGAATATAGTACCAGTCAAAGGTTTGGACACACCTACTCATTCAAGGGTTTTTCTTAATTTTCTACACTGTAGAATAACAGTGAAGACATCAAAACTATGAAATAACACATATGAATTCATGTGGTAACTAAAAAAGTGTTAAACAAATCAAAATATTTTTGAGATTCTTCAAAGTAGCAACACTTTGCATTGATGACAGCTTTGCACACTCTTGGCATTCTCTCAACTGGCTTCATGAGGCAGTCACCTAGAAAGCATTTCAATTAACAGGTGTGCCTTGTTAATTTGTGGAACTTCTTTCCTTTTTAATGTGTTTGAGTCAATCAGTTGTGTTGTGACAAGGTAGTGGTGGAATACAGAAGATAGCCCTATTTTGGTAAAATAACAGCTCAAATAAGCAAAGAGAAATGACAGTCCATCATTACATTAAGACATGATGGTCAGTTAATCCGGAAAATTTCAAAAGGTTTCTTCAAGTGCAGTCGCAAAAACTATTAAGTGCTATGAGGAAACTGGCTCTCATGAGGACCGCCACAGGAAAGGAAGGCCCAGTTACCTCTGCTGCAGAGGATAAGTTCATTAGAGTTACCAGCCCAAATAAATGCTTCACAGTGTTCAAGTAACAGACACATCTCAAAATCAACTGTGTGAATCAGGCCTTCATAGTTGAATTGCTGCAAAGAAACCACTACCAAAGGACATCAGTAAGAAGAAGAGACTTGCTTGGGCCAAGAAACATGCACAATGGATATTAGACCAGTGGAAATCTGTCCTTTGGTCTGATGAGTCCAAATGTGAGATATTTGGTTCCAACCATTATGTCTTTGTGAGACGCAGAGTAGAAGAATGGATCAAATCAAATCAAATCAAATCATCATCTCTGCATCTCTGCATGTGTGGCATGTGTGGCATGTGTGGTTCCCACCGTGAAGCATGGAGGAGGATGTGTGATGGTGTGGGGGTACTTTGCTGGTGACACTGTCTGTGATTTATTTGGAAATCAAGGCACACTTAACCAGCATGGCTACCACAGCATTCTGCAGCGATATGCCATCCCATCTGGTTTGCACTTAATTGTTTTTCAACAGGACAATGACACAACACACCTCCAGGCTGTGTAAGGGCTATTTGATCAAGAAGGAGAGTGATGGAGTGCTGCATCAGATGATCTGGCCTCCACAATCACCCGACCTCAACCCAATTGAGTTGGACCGCAGAGTGAAGGAAAAATCAGCCAACAAGTGTTCAGCATATGTGGGAACACCTTCAAGACTGTTGGAAAAGCATTCCAGGTGAAGCTGGTTGAAAGAATGCCAAGAGTGTGCAAAGCTGTCACCAAGGCAAAGGATGGCTACTTTGAAGAATCTAACATCTAAAATACATTTTGACTTGTTTAACACTTTTATGGTTACTACATGATTCCATATGTGTTATTTCATAGTTTTGCTGTACATAGTCTATTGGTAAATAGCCCACCCATTTTCACCTACCTCATTCCCATACTGTTTTTATACTGTTTTTTTTATTTATTTACTTTTCTGCTCTTTTGCACACCAATATCTCTACCTGTACATGACCATCTGATCATTTATCACTCCAGTGTTAATCTGCAAAATTGTATTATTCGCCTACCTCCTCATGCCTTTTGCACACATTGTATATAGACTGCCCATTTTTTTTTCTACTGTGTTATTGACTTGTTAATTGTTTACTCCATGTGTAACTCTGTGTTGTCTGTTCACACTGCTATGCTTTATCTTGGCCAGGTCGCAGTTGCAAATGAGAACTTGTTCTCAACTAGCCTACCTGGTTAAATAAAGGTGAAATAAAAAAATAAAAAATCTGCAAATAGTAAAAATAAATAAAAACCCTTGAATGAGTTGATGTGTCCAAACTTTTGACTGGTACTATATATATAGAAATATATATATATATAGAAAAAATATCCAAATTGTTTACAGTCCAAAACCAAATTTATACATACAAACAACAACTTACAGACACATGCAAACAATGAGGACATCATCTCATGATGCTACCTTTTTGAAGAGGCATGCATTTCTCCTATTTCTCCATTTCTGCTGTTCATGTCTATGCATTCAACGTTGAAATATTTGCCATTTGAAGTCATTGAAGTTCCCATAGACAAGGAATATACTGTTATGTCAGTTTAGCAACTTCCTTTCCGAGGATAGGCTAATGAATTCCAGTTACCAGCTGCTGTGTCAGGAATCCACAAATACCTCTCAGAATGTTTCATGAACAGATTGTGGTGAATAACTTGGTGTGTAAGATCATGCCGGTTACAGTTATGGTTTGTGTCAACGTGAAGAGGCCCGGACTGTTTGGCAGCCAAATGGCGTGTCCCTTTGCGTCGCAAAACATGATCAGCTAAGGTTGTTACAAGGTTGTTGTATCCTACTGTATATCAATGGATGGTTCAAAATGGAACACCTTATCAGTCATCTCATTAGAGACTAATGTACAGTGTTCTATAGAAGCTGGAACACATAACTGCCGCAATGGGACGCTCTAGTCACTGCATAACTTAGTATCTGGATTTTTTTTTTAAACACAAATGGATAAAAAAAAAAAAAAAAAATTAAGTGTAAATTTAGGAGAGGACGGTGATAGAAAAGTCCCAAAATAGCAGAAGTTTTCAAATGGGAGTATCGTTGAGTTTGCTGGATTTCCCTCTATTGATCTCTATCTTGAGAATACCTTCTGTGAAATCAACAGCTTCAACCATATACATTTCTCTGTAGTCGACCGCACTCACAACAAAACAACTTCACAACAGTGAGGACTGAATAATATGAAATGTTGTAGTTGTTTTTTCATCAAGGACTAATTCCAAAATTGTAGTTGGATTCAAAATAAAGCATATTTATTTGGCAGTCAGTATGTATCTGTACCTACTACAATCTCCACTGTATAGTAAGGGAAAGAGTGTTTATGTTTGTTTGCTCTAGGTCTTAGGGACAGTAGTTTCTCTTCTTAATTGGACTTCTCAAACAGGGGGCTTGGGTCTTATCCACTATGAGAAAACATTCAAGTAGCTGGTCAGTTTCAGTCTACCTAAATGCCATCCCTGTCTGGACTGCTACAGCAACATGGCTTTGTCTCATATCATCCTTAAAGTCCTCCCAATAATTCATTTTCACTATTCTGTTTATAATTGAGAATACACAAAATCCAAATGTTTCACAATAGTGTACACTTTAGCACT
This sequence comes from Oncorhynchus nerka, assembly GCF_034236695.1. Classification (NCBI taxonomy): domain Eukaryota; kingdom Metazoa; phylum Chordata; class Actinopteri; order Salmoniformes; family Salmonidae; genus Oncorhynchus; species Oncorhynchus nerka. The sequence goes on from NC_088411.1 coordinate 8,544,677, forward strand.
AGTAATATCATGTATATTCCTGGTGCTAAAGTGAACACCTTATGTCTGATCAAATCGTTGAATATTCGATACTTGAAGTATGCAATCTTGCCTACTATGCATATTGGTGAGCCAGATCTATAGAATGACCAATCACATTCATTACTGACTCAAGAGGTGTCTTAAAGTAGCTCTGCCATTGTCACCAAAGCCCACGGCTATCCCATCTTTATTATTCCCCCGAAGATGTTTGTTTCTGCCCACAACCACACTACTAATTGATTGACTTACAATTGCAAGCAAGCTGGCAGCCTAGCTGAGGTGGAAATCAAAGTACATGGATTTGGTGGCTGGGGGGCGAGGCTGCTCTCCATAGCCAATGTGCTGACTCAGCCATGAATAGAGTGGAAGAGGTACTATGAATATAACGCTAAATGTGACGAACGTACTGGAGAGCGCTGCCATTCCACATGAATGTATCACATCCAGACCTGCTCTGTACAGCTAGCACATGTAGGTTGTTTCATCACTCAAACACTGGGCTAATATTCAGTACTATCTGTACATGTTGTTTTTAATTGTCTTCTTTGAAAGCATAGGTCAACTTAAACAACGGTAACTCTTGTTATCTTATGTAATACTAGGTCATCTTTCTATGGGATTATGGTGAACGTTGCTCTTTCAGTGGTGGCTGATTTGCAGTAGGACATTATTTTTGCCCAGGCACTGGCAGTGAGACTCTCATTAGCAGAAGCTGTGTTGTGTCTATCTATAGTACAGAAGGGAAAGCTAGTCAAGTTCAGTACATCACCTCAGGGCAGGATTTGCGTTTTGAATAACCTATCCATCATACACTGTAGCTCTCTGCTTTGTGCATAAATCAAATTAGATTCATGGCTGAAAGGGTATCTTTGCCGCAGCGTACGACACCCATTCAAATGTCTAGGGCCTACAGATCTGCTGTCTTCATTTGAACAGTTTGACCACAACAGGAAAATAATCCTGAGTAACAGGACATGTGAATTAGTATGTGGATTTTAATTCATGGACATTTGGTGTGGGTTGGTCCATTTTTTTGTTAGGATAAATGAAGTCTTACATTTTAAAGTGGAAAGTGCAAACTTTAGAAGCCTTTTTAAAACCTTGAATACACTACAATTTTCATTTCCTGCTGAGGGATCAAATTAGGATACTTTATGCTGTTAAAGGATGGCAAAAGAAAGGCAAATAATAATTTATAAAAACATCTTCTTTAAACTCTTTCTATGTCTAAGATCCCTTTAAAATGCACAATGTGTTAACTTTACACTTTGATATTGTCTCAAAAGAAAGCAACATATTTAATACAGTGGGTTGATTTATTCATTCTTCAGTGTTACAAAAATTGTACAACTTGTAAAAACAGTCTGCGAATCCAACTGAAACTCTGTGGCATAAGGGGAATGCACTTGGAATTGTTCTTTCAAAAGTGACCAAAATAATACTGTAATCGCCATGGTATTCCATTTGATATCAATACGATTTAGCTTCATATCATATAAAATGTGTGTCTTTGTTCATATCCAACAGGAGTTCAAAGTTCGGTATCACATTTCTACTGTGTTGTAGGGTAAAACAAGTGAGTCCAACTTTGTGGGACAAAATATGTCATAGGCAGCTACAGCCTCTCGTGGCTATCACATATTCATTGCATACAAAGGGCAGCTGTGTGGCTAATACAAGGTATGAAAGACGGTGTATCAATACTGCATGTCACATAAAGGCCAAATCCATTTCTCCTGACCCCTGTGCCATCTGGAATTGGTCCTTTGTTGGCAAAACACCTTCCCTTTTATTTAAAGGGACAGGACCGCCGCTCAAAGAGTCACAAATGGCCCTTTAAATCAGGACAATCCCTGGCTCATCTCTTTCTATGTTTGTTGTGTTTCACCATCTTCTTCCTCTTCAGGATCATCTCATAGAGTTTCTCTAGGCCTGGTTGTAGGCCTTGTCCATCCACGGCGCTGCAGCTCTGTACGTGGTGCAAGGTGGAGGCATTCAGTTCATGGACGGCCAGGACCTTCTCCACCTCGCTCACAGACAGAGCCGAGGCCAGGTCCTGCTTGTTGGCCAGCACCAGGACGGGCACCCCCTGGTTCTCCGAGGTACGGGTGATCTTGTGAAGCTCCACCTTGGCCTCCTCCATACGTTCGGTTTCGGTGGAGTCCACCACGAACACCATGCCATCGGTCCGCCTCGTGTACGACTTCCACAGGGGCCGCAGCTTCTCCTGGCCCCCTACATCCCACACCTGGAAGGTGATGGCCCGCGAGCTGCCCACCGCTACCTTGATCTTCTCCGTGTTAAAGCCCTTGGTTGGAATGGTCTTGACAAACTCCTTGAGCTTCAATCTGTAGAGCAGAGAGGTTTTGCCAGCCGCGTCCAGGCCAATCACTACCACGTGCAAGGACTGGAAGTTTTGCAGGAACGGGGTGTTGGGGGCTATCTCGGTCAGCTGGTTCCCCATGGTGATGGGATGTTCTCACCTCCTTGGGTGAGGTGGCAGATGCTCAGTAATCCTTTCTAATAGGTGTGCATTGGCACCCTCTTCAAAGGAGGACTGGACGGTTGCAGGACTGGGGACCTTATCAAAAAGCAAACACAATGAGGTACTATTTAAAGACTAGACAATGAGATTGTAAGGTATCACTACAACTTGAGGTGCTTTTACACAATAATAAACAAATGACACAGATAAGAAATGTGATCAGACACTTTGATACAACACATTAATGATTGCTACTACGGTTAGTACACTGACACGATTGCTTTACTAATCAGACTGATCAATAAATTACTGCAATTTCTAATGAACTTGCATTGCAAATAGTAAAGCCACAATTGAGAGCAATTGGTTGTTCCTTGTTGGAATAAATCCACAACCATAACAGTCATAGCCTAAGGCGAGGCAATTTAATTGTCAGTCATAGAAAATGTCCAGACAGCACAATTCAATTTTGAATTGAATAAGATCAGTTATGGTTTGGGTTTAAATCTTTATGAAGCGGTATGCCTGACAACATGTAATTGGTGGTTGGTTGTTCTCGTTGTCTTTTGCCAAGTCTTTTCTAATCCTCTTAGGACAGTTAAACCCCAATGGCTGTCTTGGGGCACATTGATCCAAGTTTAATATAAATGACAGAATATCTATTCGTTTGCGCATTGAATGCAGTTTATGCCCAGGATAGGATTGCGATTAATTATAATCCAATTGTTTTAGTGAGGCTTTTGTAAAAAATAAATAAAATAAAAATTTAAAAGACAACTATAAACACAACCCATATTTTCCCCATGGGCTGTTAAAAAACGATGAGTGTCACCCCAACTATGTAATTATGAGAACACCCGATATAACAATATAGCCTATGTAATGTAATTCTGGCATCCTTCTGAGGAATTAAATATGTGATCAAACTGCAGATTTGCACAAAAATAAAATGCATAACCATCTATGAGTGAGACATTTTACTGGAATGACACTGCTATAATAACCAGCCTTGTGCATAGCATTACAACGCAGATTTCATTGCAGTAAAATACCATATTTCTATCTGTGCAAAATCTTAAACCTGAAAAAGCTATTGTGATATATTTACCTTCTAGACCACTTGAATTAACATAAATGGCATCATCCTAGCGCAGAAAATACATCCACATATCCATACATCCAAGTATTGCTTCTCTGCGTGCTAATATCTGTCTGTCTGCTCCGCGCACCGATGGAGCAATGAGCAGCAGTGTGGAATGGAATAGCATGCACAAGACCTCCTCTCTAAAACAACAACCCGAGGTGACGTCACTCAATAATATACTCCCCCTGCTGGTCTAGTTGGTCAATGGTTCCGTGTGCATAAAGTGAGATGCTGGCATGCAGCTACAATGTAGCAGGAGTCAGGATACGCAGCCTTATTGTCGCAGGATAGAGCAAATGTGAACTACAGTATTTCTAAAATCGTGCTCTCCCTCCTATAGTAGTACAGTACACAACTGCTTGGAAAGACAAATAGTGATCCCTAAACAGTGTTGAATTGTATGCCTGCATATTAGATTGCATGAGAAAATGTAAGTATGTTCTTTAGACATTCCCACTGAGAGGGGCTCCAACAACTCGTGACTGAGGTATAGACAGTTTCCGGTTGGATGTTTGAAGGATATTCAGCTTTCAAACCACTTGAGCCACAGACTCCAAATAAGTGTTATGATGTTGGAAACATTGCACACAACATTTGCACAATCATTTGCTTTGCAAAGCTAATAAACACGTGGAGATGTGAGCAGCATTTTGTATTCCTAGTTGAATTAGTTAGGGAGAATAAACAAAGTACAAACTTTTTTTTACATTCGAATTTCAATAGCTCCTTGGTCATGTGACCTACTGGCCTCAAACAAGGTTCAGAATGTACACTCAGTGGGTCTACACATTGCACACCCTTTTGTTTGTCCATTTCCTACTCACACACCTACATGTATTCACTTGGGCCTTATCCCTGGGGCATTCCTGACCTCCAGGCAGGCCCCCATTGACCTGGTGACCTCTGACTCCTGGCATCTAGGCCTACACTCCCTGCCCGCCCTCTCCCTGGGCCTGAGAGTTTATAACTTACTCCCTGGAACTACAGACCTCGAGGCCTCCACACCTACTCTCCCTACCCAGTCAACACCCCTCTCCCTTGGCCTTAGAGTATAGCTTACTCCCTGGAATTACTAAGACTATCAAGGCACAAGGCGAGACACAGACACAGACACAGGAGGCAGATGGTTGGAGTCTTACAATGTTGAATAATCCAAAGGGGTAGACAAGAGAATGGTTGTGGACAGGCAAAAAGGTCAAAACCAGATCAGAGTCCAGGAGGTACAGAGTGGCAGACAGGCTCGTGGTCAAGGCAGGCAGGTACAAAGTCCAGAAACAGGCAAGGGTCAAAACCGGGAGGACTAGAAAAAGAGAATAGCAAAAGGAGTACAGGAAAAACTCGCTGGTTGACTTGACTAAACATACAAGACGAACTGGCACAGAGAGACAGGAAACACAGGGATATATACACTGGGGAAAATAAGCGACACTTGGAGGGGCTGGAGACAATCACAGAAACAGGTTAAACAGATCAGAGCATGACAAAGATGTCTATAGTCCCGCTGTCAGGAACCACGTGCACCTGGTAACCCGAAACAGGCTCTGTGCTCCTGTTGGCCCACCTGTG